>NC_091307.1:5676358-5683858 GCF_038502225.1 Cherax quadricarinatus
CTCTCTCTCTCTCTCTCTCTCTCTCTGTTTTCCTCTTACTCTTTCTTCAAATATATTTTTAGAGATTTGCATCTCTCCTGCTTTTTATATCTACTCTTTCAGATACGGGATCATCAAGAACAACAAGAATTTATAACACCATGACTTGAACAATACATAAATAACCTGCACATAGGAGAGAGAAGCTGATGACATTTCGGTCCGACTTGGACCATTTACATAGTTGTACTTTGTCGTTGTCAGCTTCTCTCTCCTACGGGATCATCCTGTGCACTTAGACTCGCATTGGTTTACTTGAAGTCTACTGTGATTGACTCTGTGGTGATTGCCCCCGCGGTTCGGTGCTAAATTATTCCTCCTAGTTAATATGCTGAGCAGTCAGCTGGTTGATGCTAGTAGCAGGCAGTTCAGTACAGGCTCCGTAACCTGGCTCTTCGGGAGCAAAACACACAAGTTCTAGAGTGAATATGATCGAGCTCACGAGGCCATGTTGGTTATGAAAAGGACTTGCCTTGTATGGGCCAGTAAGCCTGCTGCAGTGTTCCTCCATTTATATGTTCTTATAACCTGTTGGAGGGTATGCGCTATCTAACCTAGACAGTGATGTGATGTAGCACTACACACAGAAAGAAGATGTCTCAGTAAAACTTGTTCTGCAACCTCAGTCTTTTCATCATTGGGTTGGCAGTACTTTATTTAGATACTAATCAGTAATGGTTGGAAGAAGTGAATCATTTTCCATCTTGAAGACAAAATTCTCCAGGTCAAATTTTCTAGTAGATTTTTCAAGCAAAGAATCTCATGAATTTAAAAATATGTTCAAGAGAAATCACACTGAATAAAATGCTTTATTTTGAGCCAAAATTATTATTATACTCTAAATAAGGGTCATACAGCGCTGCAGGGTAGGGTGTGCAAAAGGTGTGATATGCTTGATCTGAGATCAGCGAGGGTGAAGAGTATAACAGTGGCCAAGTTAGTAAGGATGGGGAGGAGTGCTAGAGGAAGTATAATTAAAGTTGGTGTAATAAAGCTGTTGCTGTCAGAAAGTCAAAGAGGCAGTCTGTGTTAATGGTGGCGCCGTCAGCAAGGAGGGAAGATAAAGTAAGGGCGTTAGAGCGGTGACTACATCGGAGGTAAATTCTGCGTGCCCGTTAGTAGACAGGACAGTCTAATAGAATATGGCAAAATGAAACTGGACCTTGGCAGTTCTCACAGAGTGGCACTTTTGAGCCGAAAGCAACTTACTGGTCTGAACTTTTTATCTAAGGCCGCAAGATCGATGGCAAGAATGGGAAAGGCAAGGAATGGGGAGTGCTACGTAGGCTGTCGGTAGGCCTGCCCACTTTGGGTAGGTCTCAGTAGTGATGCAAACTCTTTCACCAATAATGCAACAACTCTGGATGTCCAAGGGTAGTGATGGCACCGGAAGCCTCAACATGGTTACTCAGTCCACTCTGTAGCTCAGGGATGGCGAACAGGATACTATTGTCACTGGATTCCCTTTGCTTAGTGATCAAGTCCCCAGATGCTCCTTAAATAGTTCACATATCACTGGATGGGTACATATATAATTGAATATTATTCTTGAGATAATTACTCTGAATTCTGTGATAATGTAGCCCTTTTAAATGATATGTTCATTCATATTCATTTAATTTTTTTCTATTAATTCAATTTAATTTAAATTTGTATCTCAATTTTAACAAAAACATATGACTACATTTTGAACCAGCCTGTTGTTGCATGTAATTAGTTTTGCAGGCAAGTTAATGTTTTTATATATTATGTATGACAAGTAAATGAAGCGAACGTCAGCAGCACAGATTAATAAATGAAAAACAGATCGTACTGCCTACACTAGTGGATAATATGTTGTTGGTTTTATTAAAAAATTAAAAAAAAAAAAAACAGAACGCGCTGCTTACACTAGTGGATGATATGTTGATTTTATTTCCAAGTATTTACTCTGGTTTTAATACTTCATCAGATCTGTGACTTGCAATTTATGTATGTATAATATTCTGTACAGGTTTAGCATGCTGAAATATAAAAAGTTTTTACCCACGTGGAGACAAGCAAGGCGAATCAATTGTTTATATAATTGTATTTTGACGTCCAGCTGAAGCCCAGCCACACTTCTTTTTTTTTACCGAGCGTAAGAGAATACTCGCTCGAATTATTATTAAATTCATGGGGAGCAAGGAAGGGTAGTACTGATCCAATCTCATAGATCTAGAACCCTTCACCGACATCAAGAAATCTATGCAGAGAGGATCTACGATCGAAATGGAACGATACGCCCTCATTGCGAGACTATAGTCATCCGTTTCTTTTTAATGTCGTTGATGGATAATAATACGGAAATAAAAGGTTAACATCCATTAATCTAAGCGATAATAAGACATATTGAAATTTCCGATCCGTTTTCAGTCAGCGCGCAGAAATGCACGAAGGGCAATTCGTGCCTGATTTTCTATGGTAATTGGGAAACAGCTTACTAGCTGAGGTCCTCTGCTGCAAAAGATTCTCATATGGAGGGTTGAAATATGTAGGTTAACATAGTGAAAAATGAGTGGCAGGAGCTAGCATGTAAACAGAATTCGGAAAATTTAATTAACTGTATATTTCAACCTCCAGCTAATAATGTTCTTATTAGTAGCGCGAAAGAGGAAATCATAGTTGTATAGACTCGTAAATTGAAATGAAGAATGGAGTTGCATTGTAAGTTAGGGGAAAATTTATGCAAATAAATGGATCATAGAACCGACAAATTGATAAATTAGACACATGTGCAGCACTCGGGTATCTTTATTGTGGAGACATTTTGCCAACCAGTGGCTTCCTCAGTCCAATACAGAGAAGGAAGGTTGAAGATTAGAAAAAGTTGGTGGTAATCACTCCCTCAGGCTGGAGTCGATATAATTGGTTCCATCAAAGATACCCAAGTGTTGCACATGTGACTAATTTATCAGAGGAAAATTTAGCCTGCTGCATCAGGCTGATGCGGAGTCTGCCTAGCTGCAGTTTCTCGAAGGTCTTGAAAAAAAATCTTGGATGACACCTGCAAGCCTCTAAACCTATATAGATTTTGACTACTGTAGACATCTATGGGGCGAAAGTGTTACGGCATCTGTATATGAATAAACAGTTTTAATGGGAGATTTTAACTTTAGCTGAGTTTACTGGATCTGTTTCATGAGAAATGCAGTCTAACGCCTTTCAAGAAATACTCCAGACTGTTTTTTTTAATTGTTTTTAACAAAACCAACTAGAGGAAATAATTTGTTTGAGAAGGAAAACATAACAGGAGTTTCTGATAAATAATGACACCAATGAAGAGCTTGGAAGAAAAGTGATCACACTTCCACCAGTCGAAATATCTTATCGAATTACATTAATGACGATACAAAAGTCAACGTCTCTGAATTTTGTACTGCAGATTATATGGGGTTAGGTAACACGTAACTAGAGTAGACTGAGGTGACATGACTATTCCTTCGTACCAATCATCACTCTTTGTTATTCCATTTGCATTGGTGAACCATATTTTCAGCTTCCTTTCCATTACTCTTGCTCTCTCCACCATGGTACTAGGCAGACGCGTGCGCATGCTCTCTCGCTCTCTCTCTTGTGAAGTCACCTGTTATCTGCTGCATTTCCGGATTAACGCTGATCCACAATGAAGGAAACAGTAACAGAAACGGATAAAATTGTCTTCCTGAAAGAGAGAAACTTAGAGATAAGAAACCTTCTTAGGATGAAGCAGATACAGAAAGTGAATACAGGATTAGAGAAAAGAAAATACTTAAGACAGGTAAGGTAAGAGATAACTCTGATATCAGAGGAAATGTACACACGATGATATACACATACCAGCAAGACAGACAACCAGAATCTTGACTTTATACACATCCAGTATGAAGGAAACTGTTGTTCTCATGTATGGGGAAAGTGAACTTTCGTGAGTAGTAAGTGTTTAGGGTTGAACCGGCCAGAGAGACTGAAGAGATTCAACCTCTTTTTAAGGTGAGTAAAAAACGATCGCATATATGGTTTGAGACGAAGAATATGGTGGAACAACTAACAACGGCGAGATTTAATGGATTAGTTGTATTTATTCTGGACGAAATGGAAATATACTCAGAGTTCATCATTTTCAAATATTTCGTTTAAACCCCGAATTTCGACTCAGCAACGAGAACAGTGTAGGCATAGTGAAATGCGATGGGCTGGGAACAAAAAGAGCTCAGGCGAAATCACTAATTCCTGGCGATTATTTTCATAGGGGAGTGCTAAACTCGTAGGAATTATACAACACCTGTGATGGGGGGGGGAGGCATTCAGGCTCAATCCAGGAAACTGGAGCACAGATCAAATTTCCTAGATCAAGAGCCCCTGACCATCATGAAGGAGCCTTCCTCCAGGAATCTGGCGAAACTTAAGAAAATATCTTTGCGAAGTGGCTCGGGGAAAACATAATTTTTTAATAGGCTGGACTGGTAAGCCATGGAAGGCCTCGGTCAGATGAGCAAAATATTCATCTGCGAGTCATCATACGACTAAGACCCTCGTCAGGAAACACTTGCCCTGTTTCCTGGTAAACCTAACCCAACCTAACCTCGGGGAAAAAGTATCAATATATAAGGAGCCTATGTTAGGTACGAAGTGCTCTCGATGGGAAGACATGGCCTAGAAATCTAAATTTGAGCGATGATATCAGTTTTTTTGGCAGATAACCCGTCTCGAGAACTAGCGTTGATCTGGTGGGAACAAGACTGCTAGTTTTCCTTGATCGTTCTGGAAAACGGTCCGGATAAACTGGAAGCGCCTTGCCCACTTCTCTTCCCAGGACACTACTTATTTTCGAGACTGTTTTGGGAAAATATTATAATACGATGCAGCATTAATAATTTAACATTTTTGTAATTCTGTAATAATGTTTTTAATAAAAAATGTTAAAATAGAAAGAATAACAATAGCCAGCACCACATTTTTTCTTAAAATATCGTTATGTCTAAAAATACAGAGTAACGATTAGGATTTAGAAAGCCTTCAGGCAATACTTTATATTTCGGTATTTGTTAAATTTAAGTTAAAAAGCTTAATTTAGGAATATATGTATGATTTACTAAACTGGGATCAGTTAACGATTACAAACAAACTTTTTCTTAAATGCCTTTAAATATACAGATTTCTAAACTAGTTCTTGAGTAAAATTAGAAGAAAAAATCTTTAAAAACTGAATTCACATAATAAAATACTATGAAGGAAAAAGTTGACAAGTCGACTTAGGCAAGAACTGGCATTGGGGATGCTCTTCCCGGACCGTGACAGAATTGGATTTTACCCTCTGGCTGTGTCTGAGGACCGAGGGGGCGGAAAATTACCAAAGAACTGACACCGAAGCGATTTGCATGTAGACTCAGGAGGGAGGCAGAGAGTTAGAGGTAGAGATGTTGGAACGTACCTTAAGTAACCTAAAAACTGACGCCAAAAAGCAGAGACATAGACATATAAAAATCTGGTGGGGAAAGTAACGCAAATTACCGGAAAGCGGCAGCAAAGGGATAGAAAGAAGGAAGAGGACTGGTTCTGGTATATGTGTGTATGTATATCAGAAGAGCTGGATGAGATTTTTGCATTATAATCAGTAACAAACACGTAACAATATGTACTAGACATGTATCTCTCACATCTCATGTACTGTATATACCATCTTTATATCAACAATGTATCTCTTAAGCTTTTTGTACCATATTATGTAATATATGTATATATATATATATATATATATATATATATATGTATGTGTATATATATATATATATATATATATATATATATATATATATATATATGTGTGTGTGTGTGTGTGTGTGTGTGTGTGTGTGTGTGTGTCACCTATTTGTACTCACCTATTTGTGGTTGCAGGGGTCGAGTCTTAGCTCCTGGCCCCGCCTCTTCACCGGTTGCTACTGGGCCCTCTCTCTCCCCGCTCCATGAGCTTTATCAAACCTCGTCTTAAAACTGTGTATGGTTCCTGCCTCCACTACGTCATTTTCTATTCTATTCCACTGCCTTACAACTCTATGACTGAAGAAATACTTCCTAATATCTCTCTGACTCATTTGTGTCTTCAACTTCCAACTGTGGCCTCTTGTTTCTGTGTCCCCTCCCTGGAACATCCTGTCTTTGTCCACCTTGTCTATTCCACGCAGTATTTTACATGTCGTTATCATGTCTCCCCTGACCCTCCTGTCCTCCAGTGTCGTCAGGCCGATTTCTTCATAGTGTCTTAGTGTGTGTGCAAAATAATCGCAGACAGGCGATCTTAACAATGCAAGACAAGCCACGGGGGTGGAAATCTTCAGCTCAAGTAGTTTCAGACTTCTTAGTGCGTCATCAGGAGCTGTGTAATGTTGCAAAGGCAGCAACTGGAGAGCTGAAGGGAAGCTCATTCAGAGTATGGTAGCGTGAGTGGCATATAAACATTTAAATATGTGAAGTCAGAGGACACAAAAAGTGTACATTATTTGAATAGACAAAAGGTCGAAATGGACCATTAACAAAACCAAGAAAATTGTTCCTTGAACGGAACGAGAAATGAAAATGAGGCAGAGAAGGATAAACGAGATGCGATTTGGGATAAGTGAGGGGAAGGAGGACGGTGAGGAGAAAACGAGGGGACAGCGGAGAAGAAAAAGAGAGGTGAGAGGGGAGGGTACAAGAGTAACTGAGCCTTTGAAAGGGCTGCAGAAAAGGTTGGGGCGTCATCGTATGTTATGGTCTGACCCCAACAAAGGTGGGAGAGTCTGTCCCCAGGAAGGCTGGACGGGTATTACAGTCCGGTGAAAAACGTTCTCGCTGGCATGCCTGCAGCGAGGTAACATTTATCCGATACATTCTTTAAACCCTGTATAGTTAAAATATTTCCCTGTATAAAATTTTCTTAATGGCAATTGCTAAATTATATGAGTTTTTTAACCCAAATATGCTTGCTAAAATATAATTAATTCCTATAATTTAAAAAAAAAAAAAGAAAATTATTCAAGTAGATAAATATGTAGTCTATTTTTCGTCGTGTTTTACACTAAGAAATTGATGCTGAATAATGCACAGGAATGTTAACAGTGAAAAATGAGGACTGACTTACACACATTAACGTTATTTAAACCACTTCTGTACTTTCGCTTGGAGTACTACTCGTTGTTGAGTACATCGTTCAGATCGGTCGTGATAGCAAAGATGGAAAAGCTACAAAACGTTTATCGCCCACGTAGAACCAATCCATTGTTTAAACTACTGGGAACAATTCTAAGCACTGGAAATATTCTCTTTATAAAAAGGCGAGGGAGGATTGCGATAACATGAGCATGAAAGAAACTAGAGGGACTAGTCCCAAATCTGCACTCTACAATAGAAACAAACATCCTTCATGGCAGGAAGTGTAAAAGAGACCCAGTGAAAAGCACGGGAGCCACGGGCACAATATGGGAA
>NC_091307.1:5688858-5728858 GCF_038502225.1 Cherax quadricarinatus
ATATCACTACTACTACTACTACTACTACTACCACTAGTATTGCACCTCACTCTGAGCCTATATATACCCTCTGTGTCCATATACTGTTTGTAACGGCTTGACAAAGCTCCTGGAGAGCGAAACGTTGCCACAATAAAAATGTCACATTAGTTGCAGTTGTGTCCTTTTACTTTACATATTGTCGGTAATTCTACCAACATTATTACAATCCTTGTATTTTGTTGTCACATAGTCCATTATTTCTGTTACTGGTTTTCCTGCCACTTCTCTCTCCCACTGAATGTCTTGCAAGAAGTACTTCATGCCTGTGTAGTCCCCCCTTTTTGTAGGCTGGTTTTCCCATCCTATTCCTGCTACCCTCTCCACTTGTAGCTCAACTATGTAATCAAAGCGCAGAACCACATGATCACTAGCTCCAACGGGCCTTTCGTATGTGATATCCTCGATGTCCGAACTACTCAAGGTAATACCAGATCCAGTCTTGCTGTATCGTCCTCATCTCTCTGTCTGGTAGTGTCTCTAACATGTTGATGCATGAGGTTTTCCAGTACCACATCCATCATCTTGGCTCTTCATGTTTCGGGACCCCAGTGAGGCTCCAGGTTTTCCCAGTCAATCTCCCTGTGACTGAAATCACCGATAACTAGTAACTTTGCTCTCCCCATGTGAGCTCTTCTGGCCACCTCGGCTAGTGTGTCTACCATTTCCTTGTAGCTCTCATCGTATTCTGCTCTTGGCCTCCTGCAGTTCTGTGGCGGGTTGTACATTACTGCACTTATCACCTTATGGCTCTCAGACTGGATTGTTCCTACTATGCAGTCGCTTTCTCCCATTCCATCCATTCCTTCCATTTTCTAGAATCCCCACCGGTTTTTAATGAGAAGTTCGACTTTTCCTTCCCCTTTGCTCCCTCTGTCTTTCCTGAGGATTTGATAGCCAAGTGGAAAGATTGCATCTGTTATCATTCTGGTGAGTTTCGTTTCTGTGAGTGCTATTATGTCTGGATATGTCTCCCTTGATTCTTTCATGCCACTCCTCACACTTATTTGTTATTCCGTCTGCATTTGTATACCAAACCGTCAACTTCTTTTCTAAAACTGTGGTCTGGGTGGTTGCTGTGAAGGTGGAGTTTGTAATGAGGTGGGTGGGGGCATTAGGGTATGGCATGTGTGTTTTGGGTTAGAGTGTTTGGTTGCATTGAGGTGTTCCTGGTTGGGGGGCTTCTGTGGGTGGTTGTGACGGACGTTGTATTTGATCTTCCTCCTGAGTCTGGGTTCTGTCCATCTCCATCTTCACCTCTCTTTCCTTCTTTCGTCTTTGTACTCTCTCTTCCAGTCTCTGGCTTTCTTCTTGTGTTCTGTCACGGCCGCCGAGATGCACCTTCTGGGACACTGGTATGTCCCTTAGTCTTGCTTTCTCCGGCAGGATTCTGTTTCTAGCCGATTCTGCCTTGAAAATCACTTTGACTGGCCAGATTCTTCCTCTTGCAAACCCCCCTATTCTCAGAAAATTTGCCAGCCGGGCTGTGTGTGTGTATGTGTGTACTCACCTATTTGTGGTTGCAGGGGTCGAGTCCTAGCTCCTGGTGTGTGTGTGTGTATTGTGAAGCTAATGTTAACGACTTCAGAACAAGTTATGATCTTTTTTTTTTCTCTCTCTCTCTCTTATTTACACAAGGGTTTTATAAGTTCAGGTTAATAGTTCCTACTTTTATTTACAAGCTAAACCAGCACATTTGAAAGTTTTTTTTTGTTATAAGACATACATATAAGGAATAGGACGAGGCTGGAGCCAATTGTAGTCCAGCAATTTCCTTTTCTCATCCAACTTTATTTCATAGATGTCATTATGTTGTACATACATGTTCCAGACTCGAGTTGTTCTATGAATGAATGATCTCGGATGAAGTAACTTTCTTAAGATGGTATAACCAGAGTGTAGTTGCTCTTTGCTGCCCGTCTTGTTGTGCACAAGCAGTCTTCTCAGTCCACAAAGTGGAGCCAAGTGTGGTACCTTGACAATACTGGCTTTGTATGTAACCGTAAGGCCACCTACATCCCTCCGATGTTGAAGGCCCTGCTTCGACAAGAAATCATATGTGAAACGGAGGACAGGCAATCGAAGAAAGTGAAGCATATTCAAGGTGCGAGCGTACTTGTTTCTCAAACAGAGTTTTGCAGCTTCTACTGTCGAGCAGATACGAGATGCAGCTAAGTGCTGTTATCTTCTCTGAAGGCCTTTTGTGAAACATTTACTTCGTGGTTCTTCAGAATGAGTTAGGTAGCAAATTTTACCCCAAGGATATAAACCTCATATCCAGGTCTCAACTCTCTCCCATTCATTCTTACCACTGCTCCAGCTTTCCCATCATAGTGCCTAGAGATCATCATTTGTGTTTTCTCAGAAGCAACTGTTACCTTCCTGATACAGCTGTAAGCTGGTGATGGATGTAACTGAGAGCAGCTGGCATTTTCTGTCTTGGAGAAATAAATGTCAAAGGACAGCCATCTGCGTATGAAATTCTCAGATGAGTTGAAGGTCATTGAGGTTGTCATTCAATAACATTGGCCCAAGTAGACTTTCCCATGGAACATTGACACCTAAAGAGGGTCTTGTTGACTATCCCACTAAGAACTAAGGAAGCATAGTGCAGAGCGTAACTCCTAGTCCTTACAGTTTTAACCTTGTGTCCCTGGTTCCAGCAGTGTCAAGTGCTACTACACAACTGAAACTGGATTCGTCCAGCGATTGGTGCCAAATAGTGGAAAGGTTTAACAGCAAAATGACCTGTTTTGAAGCAATGTTAAAGGTAACAAAGACCCGAGTGGTTTGTTGAAAAACGCTGTCATCTGACATAAGATTATCGTCTTTAGAATCATGCCAGTGATTGATAGGCGTGACACTGGTCTGTAGTACAGACCCATCTTGACGATTTATATATGGAATAATTTTATTCGTAAATAACCATGTCGTTCCTTGAGTAAGGACCATCAGGTTTTGGAGCCTAGTCTACCTGATGATAAATTTCTTTTTGTGTGAGCCTCCTATCTAGAGATGAGCCAGTTATGGACTTCTCCCACTGGCCTACAGGCTTTCCTGTGAAGATTCCTGTTATAGATAGTGAGATACCTCTTATATCTTCTCTAAACTTAGTACTTAGCTGTAGCGGCCTCTCCACAACGAAAGCTGAACCAAGGCTGATCTGCAAGTTTCGTCACACACTACCGATGAGAGATGCAATTTTGTTGGGGATTAAGGATATGTTTAGTGTACGCCTTCACTTGGTTATTGAAGAATAGCATTCCAGTCGGAGACGGTGAGCTTCGATCAAAGGGTCGGCCAGTTACCGCTTTCTCACAGCCAAGCTATGAGTGTTGATTCTTTACCTCTCTCTCTTTCGACCACACATACATTCTCCTAAGGCACAATCATATCCACTCACAAACATTGTATCTAAGCACCTGCCTTCATCCACCCACACACAGCTTCCATCCCCATCCCTCAAGGGCAACCCAAAGCTCCAGTGTGACGTCACAGCGCTCACACAGACTCAGCACCTACCTAGAGTACACCTACCCACATTCCCACATGCTCTCACAACGCACCCGCCCTCCCCACCACACGTCAGTGGTAGTCAACTTGGTGCAGTTTATGTGGGTCGTAAACGCGAGCACCGGCTGATGGCTGGTTCACGGCATCTGTGGCGGGAGATGTCGGGTGTTGGGGAGGGATCTTGGGGGATGGAAAGGGGGAGCAGATAGAGGGGAGAGAGAGAGAGAGATAGAGAGAGAGAGAGAGAGTGAGAGAGAGAGAGAGAGAGAGAGAGAGAGAGAGAGAGAGAGAGAGAGAGAGAGAGAGAGAGAGAGAGAGAGAGAGAGAGAGAGAGAGAGAGAGAGAGAGGGCATAAGAAAGATAGTGACTATGTGCAGGGAAGAGAAATCTATTTATACCGAGATTAAGAAAATTCAGTTAATATCAATCGTGTAATAGTAGATGATAGAAAAGCAGAAGTCTCTCTTCCCAATCTATAGGGAGGGAAGGAATATGTAATATACCATACTATACTGGAGAAATGGAGTGGAATTTACAGGACCGACAGGATTGGGTGGAAGACGTGGGCTACAAATACCTCTAATAAGTTAATACTGTTTCTGTCATAAACTGCTCGTGTTACTCCACTGTCACTCACAGAGCTGTGTGTACCAGTGATTCTACTTTCGGTTACCATCAGTTCTGCTGTCACTATTACAGTCAACGACTTTAGATTATCCCGCCCATTCACTCACTGAATATATATGACGGTATGCATGGGGTTTAACGCGGGTTTAGTGAGTGTTGAACGAGGTAGCGAGTATACTAGACATGATATTGCTTCTGTCCTCATCACTATAATCTTTTATTAGTCTTGACTTATAAAGTTATACACAATATAGCGACATCTTCAACTAGGGAACGATATATAAAATTGAATTCTATACGTGCAAAGTGCTTGTCCAGCTGATCCTTGAATGACTGTATTGATTTCACGTTTTCACATTTACAATGTTAGCTGGTGTGCTATCCCATTCTCCTTAATTCTATTTACAGAAAATCTTTTGCATTCGTTCATGTAGAATCTTCCGCCATATTTATTCCATTATTTCGAGTAATTTGCTCATTCAACACTTAAAATGGTTCTGAGAGGGAGAGAGAGGGAGGTACATATTTAATTAATCTGACGTTGGGAATGTTAAACGCTCTTGTCCAAAGATGGATTAGTCTTCCTGTTTTCTTAATATAGCGAAATGGATTCTTATTTTTCGAGACGAGATTGACGCGCCGTCTTTAGTTATTATAAATGTTTATTTTTATGAGCGCGCGCGCGCGTGTGTGTGTGCGTGTGTGTGTGTGTGTGTGTGTGTGTGTGTGTGTGTGTGTGTGTGTGTGTGTGTGTGTGTGTGTGTGTGTGTGTGCGCGCGCTTGTGTGTGTTGTTATTCATGTGTGTGTCTGTGGAAAAGGAGAGGAAAGGGAGGGAAGTCGGGGATGTAAAAAAAAAAAAGAATAAAAAATAAGTAGGAGTTGTAAAGCAAGATGCAAGGAATAGGAAGAAAGTGGTCGAGTTGATGAATGTTACCTGGGAGAAGAAAGTGGGACGTGAAAGTGCCAAGTGGAGTTTTTTGGAAATGGTTGGAACATATAGAAAATAGAAAAAAAAATCTGGGAGTAGGAAATTGGTGTTTTTACGAAAATAAGATAGGAAGGCAGGGTGAGGGAGAAAAGGAAGAGTGAGATAAGTAGAGAGAAAATTGAGAAAGAGAGAGAGGGAGAGGGAACAGAGAATGGGAATATGTGGGTACTGCCACTAAAACATGAATCACCAGGTTGCAACTATATTCGCCTCTGCTAGGGCAAACGATGACAGGGTTACATATCATTCTGAAATAACACATTTATGATGGTCTCTAGACAATCTAAACTTACTACGAAACGGGTGTGAGGATATATTTTGATTAGGCAATCGGGGATTGCTACCTAGGGACGTGAAATTGATTCTGCAGTTACTATGTAGATCCATCTGGTGAATCTATCACCCACCCAAGAGTCAGCAACTTGATAAATTAGACACATGTGCAACTCTTGGGTATCTTTATTGAGGAAACGTTTCGCCACACAGTGGCTTCATCAGTCCATACAAAGGAGAATCTTGAAGAACAAGAGGAGAATGAGGTAATCAGTCCCTCAACCTTGAGTCGATGTGGTCAGTCCATCAATCAAGGTTGAGGGACTGATTACCTCTTTCTCCTCTTGATCTTCAAGATTCTCCTTTGTATGGACTGATGAAGCCACTGTGTGGCGAAACGTTTCCTCAATAAAGATACCCAAGAGTTGCACATGTGTCTAATTTATCAACATGTCGGTTCTCTGAACCATTCATCTACAAGTCTGCAACTTGCCTTGTGTGTGTGTGTCATCCTGGACTGAAATGGCGTACTGCCTGAAAGATCAAAAACAGACACATTGTAGGCCAGAGTTTCGCTTGAACAGCGTTACACTGTCTACAGCTCTACAGCTTTAAAAGGTTATGATTTGATAAAGATTAACCCGTAAAGTGTCTTTTCTTACCTTCCGCTCTCCTCGATATTTTGTTCCCATTGTTTCCACTTACAGTGCTTAGGCGCATCTTGTACTTGCTCATCATCAAATAGTACAGAATTCTTCACGAATCACCAATGATTCTTCACGAATCCTTGCTCTCGCTTTTAAATATGCGGTATTCTTTGATTTCCTGCTCTTTTACCCCATCTCTGACATCTCCATAGGATTCAGGGCCTCATATTGTACTGCAACTCCTCTCCGTGTTATTCCAGCGGAGCCTTCAACTGCGGAGAGATATGGACATGCAAGCTTCTAAAACTCTGATGAAACCTACATGGACTAACATTCAAAGAATGTTATTATGACTCACGAAATCGTAATGACACGATTGCAAACAAACCACTGGTCCAGTGGCTAACGCGACGGTCTGGAGTTTTATCTCTCTGACCGCGGGTTCAAATCCCACCCGTGGTATGGTTTGAAAGCATGTTATTATTTTGCTAGGTGTGTCGTCTACAAATTGGGTCTGGAGAACGAGCAGTTGGGCTCAAGCAACGTAACTACACCGCCTCAGATTATAATTAGGCCGGTAAGTGGATTCATTTATTTTCAAAGTTTCCAAAGTCTAAACCGAGACCGGGACGATAATAAGCTCTGATATTCTCCCCTGCACTTTATTTTCTCCGGCACTACATTCTTCCCGGCACAATATTCTCCTTGTTATAATATTTTCCCAGGACCATAGTATTCTTCCCTGAACATCTGTAAACACACGCGTGAATCATCTATATTTTATCATTCAGAATTGGTACTAATTAACTTTAATGGGAGTATTAGTGGAGAAGAAATATGACGAAATATTTTTAGCTAATTTTTATCTAGGATAACAAATTATCAGGGATAAACACAGAATACCTTCTCTTAAGAAATCCAAATAGAACCATTTGAACGTACAGTTTAATATATATATATATATATATATATATATATATATATATATATATATATATATATATATATATATATATATATATATATATATATATATATATATATATATATATATATATATATATATATATATATATAGTGAAAGAGTACATTCATTTCTTTCCTGTTATCAATTAGAGGTTACACAGAGTATTAGGAATCCACGTGTATATTATCCATTGTGAAACGTATTTTCTCACGTCACATGACCTGTCCTAGGCGACTAGAAGAAGCTTTGGGCTGGTTATTGCCTTTTCTAATTTCCTATTCCGTGACTGCTGAAAACCCGGAGGCCGTTACTGCCCCATGTGGGTGGATGACGGGGCGGGTCGTAGGGTTGGCACACAGACCGTTGCCTCACATTCAGAGAGACTGCAGCTGGTATCAGCCTACGCTGCGTTATTCTGAGATAGAACTTCCCCTCAGTCCCTCAGTTGCTGCCTTGCAACATTGCATAGCTCCTGATGATGCAGTGAAGTGCGAAACTACTTGAGCTAATGATTTCCACTCCCTGTGGCTTGTCTTGCATTGTTAAGTTCGCCTGTCTGCGATTGGTTGCAATATATATATATATATATATATATATATATATATATATATATATATATATATATATATATATATATATATATATATATATTATTGTAACCACGAACAAATGGTATTTAATCAATAACAACACTGCGACTAGCCGAGGATTCGAACCCATGTTGTTCTGGTCCATCACGGTTCGTAGGGATCCGTGATAGTTCCAGTCCATCATAGTGTATAGACCAAGGCAGGAACCCTTGGCTCACAGTGATGGAACATCGTGATGCATTTCTCAGACGATCAACCTCCTAACTTAGTGACTGAGAATTTAGTCTGTACTATAAAGAAGTGAGCGATGATCATCCACACTTTACCATGGAAGGACATTCACAGGGACTTTGTGAGTCGTTTTATGCCCGGGAAATTCTTCACTAGATCTTTGTCACGTTAAAGAAAGATTTAGCGATGCAACTTGACTTTTGTCTAGCAAACTCAATATCGTCATGAACGGCGAAACTTTTTTCATATTCTTTACTGGCTTTACAGACTGTTCGATGTATTGCCAAATCTAATTTTCCCATTTGAAGCATCTGGAAATGCTGCCAAAATTGAATTTCTCCTTGAGGATTATTATTATTGTAAGAATAAGTTCGTATATTTTATTTAGAATAAACTTAAACCGTTTTGTTATTCAGTGCTTGAAACATATACCGTTTCTAACATTATCAAATTTACAATTATCAGTATGAGCCTTTTACTCTGAGGACCAGTTCTCTCCAACTACTTTAATAATCCTCATAAAATAAGTGAAACTAATCGAGTTCAATTTTCCAAATCCCATAATCCACGTCTATAGTTCGCTTCCTGTCAAGAACCATAAGTGTTAATAAATTTAAACGCAAGGAACAAAATATCCCCAGCATTTATGTAGGACATAAGAACATAAGAAAGAAGGAACACTGCAACAGGCCTACTGACCCATGCGGAGCAGGTCCATGCCCCCCCGGATAAGCCTAATGACCCACCGCCCCCGGATTAGCCCAATGGCCCACCCAGTCTGGTCACCTCCACTCAAGGAAGGAGCACGGCACCAGACCCAGCAGCACAAGCTAGTCAGGTCCAACTCACACCCACCCGCACCCACACATGTAACCTATTTTTAAAACTACACAACGTTTTAGCCTGAATAACTGTACTCGGGAGTTTGTTCCACTCATCCACAACTCTATTACCAAACCAGTGCTTTCCTATATCCTTCCTGAATCTGAACTTTTCCAACTTGAAACCATTGCCGCGAGTCCTGTCTTAACTGGAAATTTTCAGCACGCTATTTACATCCCCTTTATTTATTCCTGTTTTCCATTTATATACCTCTATCATATCCCCCCTAGTTCTACGCCTTTCGAGAGAGTGCAGATTCAGAGCCCTCAGTCTATCCTCATAGGGAAGATTTCTGATACATGGGATCATCTTTGTCATCCTCCTTTGTATGTTTTCCAGAGCATTTATATCCATTCTGTAATACGGTGACCAGAACTGAGCAGCATAGTCTAATTGAGGCCTAACCAAGGATATATAGAGTTGAAGAACAACCCGAGGACTTCTATTATTTACACTTCTAGATATGAAGCCAAGAATTCTGTTAGCTTTATTGCGAACACTAATGCACTGTTTCCTTGCTAACCAGAACTCCTAAATCCTTTTCGCAATCAGTAGTATTAAGATCTACATTATTTAGTTTATAAGTGGCATGGTTATTTAACTGTCCAACATTTAGAACTTTGCATTTGTATCTGCCACTTCTCCGACCATTGCATCAGTCTATTCAAATTATCCTGGAGTGCTCTAGTGTCCTCATTAGAATGAATTGGACGGCCTATTTTGGTGTCATCGGCAAATTTGCTTATGTCGCTATTTGTTCCCTCATCTATGTCGTTTATGTAAATTGTGAACAACAACGGGCCCAACACTGACCCCTGAGGAACACCGCTTGTGACGTGCCCCCATTCTGATTTTTCCCCATTTATGCAAACTTTCTGCTGCCTATTTGTCAGCCATGCCTCTACCCAGGAAAAAATTTCTCCTATTCCGTGTGCCTTGAGTTTCCTCAATAGCCTCTGGTGTGGAACTCTATCGAAAGCCTTACTGAAGTCCATATACACAATATCATATTCATTACCATGATCTACCTCCTCAAACACCTTAATGAAAAAAGTTAGTAAATTCGTAAGACAGGAACGCCCCTTTGTAAAACCGTGTTGAGATTCATTAATCAATCTGTGCCTATCAAGATGGCTACGAATTGCTTCGGCAATTATTGATTCAATAAATTTTCCCACTATGGAGGTAAGGCTTATTGGTCTATAGTTCGAAGCCAAGGACCTGTCACCTGCCTTGTAAACAGATATTACATTTGCCATTTTCCACCTATCAGGCACTATGCAAGTTTGTAATGATATGTTAAAAAGGTTAGCCAAGAGTATGCTAAGTTCCTCTTTACATTCCTTTAACACCCTTATATCGCTAGTATTTTCCTGGGTGAAAACTGAGAGGAAATAGGTGTTGAGAATTTCACACATATCCTTATCACTGTCAGTGATCTGACCAGAGTTACTCTTAAGTAGGCCAATCTTGCCCCTAATCTTACTTCTGTATACCCGAAAGAACCCTTTTGGGTTAGTCTTTGAATCCCTTGCGACCTTAGTCTCACAATCCCTTTTTGCTTTTCTTATTCCTTTCTTTATTTCTCTCTTTAATTGAATATATTGATTTCTTAACTGCCCATCCCCTCTTTTGATACGCCTATATATGCCTCTCTTTTGACCAATGAGATGTTTTAATCTATTGTTTATCTATCTGGGATCATTTCTGTTAGATCTAATTTCCCTACTCGGAACAAAGTTGTCTGGGCAGCTTGAACTATGCTTTGAAATAGTCATATTGGCGACCAAGATCACCTACCTGACCCATAGTCAGGACATCCCAATTTAGCCAACCCAGGTAATTTTTCAGTCCCATGAAGATGGCCAAGCGAAAATCTGGGACAGAGATTTGATTGTTTTCTGGGTAATTCCATGATATATTGAAACTAAGTGATTTGTGATCACTTTCCCCAAGCTCATCATTAACCTCAAGATTATTAATTAGTGAATCTTTGTTGGCAAGAACCAAGTCAAGCACATTGTTTCCTCTAGTTGGTTCTATCACAACCTGTTCTAAAAAGCAATCCTGAACCGTATCAAGAAAGTCACTAGACTCAAGATTTCCTGTCATAGTGTTCCAATAAATTTGTCTAAAGTTAAAATTTCCCATTATCACAACATTTTCATATCTAGATACCTTATGAATTTCGTCCCATAACAGCTGACTCCACTCCCTATCAAGGTTTGTGGGCCTATAAATCACACCCAAAATTAATTTGTCACTTCCTTCGAGAAACTGTAGCCAAACAGATTCTGTGTTCGATGTTTCTAATCTTTTATCATGTCTAAGACAACAATTAAATTTTCTCTGACATATATCACCACTCCACCACCCTTCCTGTTGACCCTGTCAGTGTGGAATAGTTTATAACCCTGTATGTTGCATTCAGAAGGCATTTCTCTGTCTTTCAGGTTGAACCTACACTTGCAAGTAATCTTAGCTCATCTATCTTATTTCTTAGACTCCTACTATTTGTATAGTAAACCTTAAGGGAGCTAGTCACTTGTTGCCCTCTACTATCTCTCTTTGTTGATCAATTGATTTGCCATTACTAGCAACTTTATTTTGAATACTGTCTTTTAAACATATCCCTGAGTTATCCAGGTAATAAATACTGTTTTTAACCCTAATGCTGCAGCCTGATTGTTTCCCACAAACACCCATACCTCTATAATCTATCAGTTTAAATTCCTAGACAAGTCATCAATTACCCTCTCAATCGAACTGGCTAATGCTACCACTCCATCCCCTGAGAGATGAACCCCATCCCTTGGATACATATCACGTTTGCCAAAGAATAGGTCCCAGTTATCAATGAATGGGATTGCAAGTTCCTTGCAGTACCTGTCTAGCCAGCAATTTATACCAATTGCCCTAGACATCCATTCATTGCCCACTCTCATTCTAGGCAAGATGCTACATATGACTGGGATCCCTCCCTTAGACCTAACTTCTTCTATGGCTGACCTGTACTTATCCAGCAGCTCCTCTCTCCTGCCCTTCCCAATGTCATTACCCCCAGCACTAAGACAGATAATGAGCTTGTTCCCATTACCTGCCATAATATTATCCAACCTGCTGAATATGTCACCAACACCAGCTCCTGGAAGGCACTCTCTCTGCCTGACCTTTCTGTCTGTTACAAAATGCACGATCCATATCTCTTACCTGAGAATCGCCTACTATTAAAATATTCTTACCCCTAGGTACAAACCGCTCAAACAGTACTACCGCATTAAGGATACCTATCATCGGAAAAAAGTTTACTGAGGCACTTGCCTTAATGCTTGGTGAGGAGTTTCTTGTTCCAAGAAATTGAAGGTATCCTCCTGTTCTTTGGATCAATCCTGATTATTTTCCCTTTTACAGGCGCTGTGTGACTCTTAATTGTTTAGCACTTCCTCATAAATGATAAGAATAATCCACTCCAATGTTTGCTCGCGCCCCACTCTTTCATTAACCAAGTTTGTCCAAGTAAAGCCAGCTCCACTGAGCAATAGCGTTTATTATTCACGAAGAAAGGTTAAATACATCAAAGTCATACATCACTGCAATTCTTATGAATAAGAAAGTATTCTTGCCATTTAAAACCAAAGAAAATTCTAAGTTCCTCGCCTGCGGACAGTGCCTGGGAGAGGATAGTCAGTCACAATTCCCAGAATAACTTCCCTCCCCCCATCCTCCTCCGCATTCCCATGTAAGGATGACAACGTCGTGGGGTTGAGAGTAACAACCATCAAAGCTAAACTGAAGCGATCACCTGTCATTATCTGATAGCTAAAGATTGTTGTGATCAGTGACAAACAAAAAAAAAGCGGCAAATCAGGAAAGAAACACTGCGTTCAAGAGGAAAAATGAAATAAAATGAAAACAAAGTTGGACAAAGCAGAGCGTGGAAATGGGCAGACGAAGAAAGGATTCCAGCGAAGATATTTCTTTGCATAATCCAGCCTACGTTTCTTCTGTGGCTTGGAGAGGATGGGTTTCCTAACCTGGCAGTGACTACTGTAGCCGAGATCTGACACACGTCTGTTAACAGTACTTACAGACACCTCTGAGAGAAGATGTGGGTTCTTTTATTTCAGTTCTCTAGCAGTTATCTTACGTGTACTCTCTAACTGCTTCTTTAACACAGTTAAGGTACGAACAGATGTCTTCTTCGAGGGGCCAGGCTGAGGTTTGGCAGACGGTAACTCGACACCACCAGCAGCTTTGAAATGCTGCACCCAGTTCCTCACTGAACGCTCACACACACCAACATTCTCCACTATTTCTTTTGTCTGGTGCCCAGCTTTGTGAAGCCCTATGATTAGAGCTATAGTTTCTGGTGTTAAAGGCATCCTTTTACACATAATCAAACATGTATAGCCCCAAAACCAAAGTGAACATCGGACAAAAGTTGGAGCAGATGAGAGACAAAAGGTGCAACACTTCTTCTCACCACGGCAGCCACGTGAGCACTGAGGAATCACTGTTGAGTGTGGTGGCAGGCCGTGGCGTCATGTTTATTTGAAAAATACATAGCAATGGTATGACAGATTATGGATTTAATAAAAGAAATGACTACTCTTTGTTTTTTTAAGCATTGCTACACGCTTTGGCATAGAATCGACCAATGTTGAGTGCATTTTGGGAAGTTATTCGTCGTGCTACCAGGTCCTAATAACAGTCTTGTTTCACAATAATACGTTTAGTTACTGCCCATAGATTCTCAATTGGGTTGATGTCAGGAGGGTTTCCAAGCCAATTCAGAATGCTTAACGTACTTCGAGGAACGTCAGCATTTTTCTGGAAGTGTGGCATGGATCAAGATCTTGCTGGAAAATCCCTTCTCCGTCAAGAAAGTGTCTATCCGCAATGGAAGCAAATGAGTTGTCAGAATTTCTTTGTATTTGTCATTGTCCAACAATAACAAGCCATCCATGGCCTTTAGGAGTAAAACTACCCCAAAACATCTTTTTAGGTAGGTGTTCTGGTGCTTGTTGAATGAGTCCATTCCGAAGAGGTTCGCCTTTGCTCCGTCTCACTACCATACATTTATATCCAGTCATCCGTCGTCCACTGCAGCCAGTTTTTCTTCCTAGAAGCAGTCAGTAATTGTTTTTTCACTAGCATTTTGGCACTTCTGTCAACTTCAGGGAGCCTTCGTCAAACAGCTGAAGAATCAACTTTAACGCCAGCTGGTGTTCTTGGGATCCTGCAAGCCATTTATGATAACCTTGTCATTCTCAAGTGCTGTCTTGCATTTACTTTCACATCTTCTTGATGCAGCTCTCTACAATCGCCAGTATCGTCAGCTCTCCTTAGAATCCGATCAACAGTTGAATCACTTAGGCACAAATTTTCGGCGATTCGTCTGATATTCAAATCAGCATGTTTTCTAAGAGCTATATTACTTGCATGCTTCCTAGGTGTAACATCCATCGTGAATTTCAGCATTAATTATGAATTGAAGGAGAGAATTTGGTGAAACTTCATTCCCTCACGGAGCACTCTTACAGGAATAGTCCCACAGAACAACAGTTGTTGTAGCACTGACGACAGTCACATGGTATCACCACAGCTGGATGGTTGCAAGAAGTTGGTAGCAAACTCTTCTGAAAATAAAAGAGCCCAAATTACGTTAATTAAGCAGTGATATAAGATATGTGAGATAATCACAAAATTTACTCCTGTCCCAGTTAACTTGCACACTACTGTATATATATATATATATATATATATATATATATATATATATATATATATATATATATATATATATATATATATATATATATATATATACATACATATATATATATATATATATATATATATATATATCGCAATAAGATCACAGTAAACAGGTGATTTTAAAATATGCAAATCAATCACTGTGAAAGAGCAGTGAAATTCCAAGCGCTTTCGTGACTACTCACATTGTCAAGGAACTACTCTTTCACAGTGGTTGTTTTGCATATATATATATATATATATATCATATATATATATATATATATATATATATATATATATATATATATATATATATATATATATATATATATATATATATAGATGAGCATTGTGAGTGAACATTGTTCTGTCTCTTGAGGCGGAGAAAGTGTTGCAGGATCTAATCCCGGCTGGCCACAGTTTGGTAAATGATACATATGTTGTGCCGAATAGGTAAAACTGGTCAATTAACATGAACTCGTTTAAAATTAAGTCCTTTCTAAAATTTTCTGGTGTATGTTTAAAGATATATTTTTTTCATTTATGTTAATGTAAAAATTCATAATTTTGTATCAAAAGAACCTTAGAAAACCTACCTAACCTTATTATAGCAAGTGCAAGTAATTTAGCCTAATCCAGCTAAATATGTTTTAGATAAGTCTACAATAATTTAATAAACAAATACGATGAAATACATTTTTTCGTTAAGTTCAGAATGATATTTGCGAAATTGCTGCATACACAAATTTTCGTTAGCCTTATTCAGCAACAAAATACCAAGTATTACCAGGGAAGCTAAACCAGACATTGAAAAGGCAGAAAACACAAATGATACAATATTCCCTTATGGGTATTAAATAATGAGAAAATATTAGAGGGAGGGACAGCCTTTCTGGTGAAAAAGAATAAAATATCTGGCAAAAATGAAAGCTCATAACAGTAGATTCACTTACTACAATAATAGGAAGAGCGAATTAATGCTAACAATGATCTATGACCCACACAAACCCAAATAAAATTCACCCAGACAATAGTAAAATTACTGACTTGTTTTGAATTTTCCACAAAACCTCACGACAGCTCAGAAAAAAGATTAATCCTTAATCCCAAACGGCTCCACAGTATGTAAATAAAAGCAGGTGTATCGCAACTTATTTTGCATGTACTTCTCACAGTCTTTACCGCGTCAATATTCCACATTCTCTTCTATTTCTCAAAATTCCAGACTACTTTATTCGCACAGCTTAACTTTTAATTCCGTTTGTTACCTTATTATATGAAATGCCACAGATGTCGTCTGATGATCTGGATTTTGACCAGAGAGGCGTAAACCTGTTATTTACAGCTGAAAGACTTGTCTTACGAGCTCCCAGGAATGTCCAGATGAGACCAGGTTACCCTAAATTGAAGCTAGTCATCCGAGGCTTGAGGATGGGTTGTGCTCCCAGCTATATTGCCTTCTCTCTAGTAGGCTTCACGTGGAGTGTATGTGTATATGTGTGTGTGTGTGTGTGTGTGTGTGTGTGTGTGTGTGTGTGTGTGTGTGTGTGTGTGTGTGTGTGTGTGTGTGTACTCATCTACTTGAGGTTGCAGGGGTCGAGTCCTAGCTTCTGGCCCCGCCTATTCACTGGTCGCTACTAGGTCACTCCCTGAACCGTGAGCTTTATCATACCTCTGCTTAAAGCTATGTATGGATCCTGCCTCCACTACATCGCTTCCCAAAACTATTCCACTTCCTGACTACTCTGTGGCTGAAGAAATACTTCCTAACATCCCTGTGATTCATCTGTGTCTTCAACTTCCAACTGTGTCCCCTTGTTGCTGTGTCCCATCTCTGGAACATCCTGTCTTTGTCCATCTTGCCAATTCCTCTCAGTATTTTGTATGTCGTTACCATGTCCCCCCTATTTCTCCTGTCCTTCAGTGTCGTCAGGTCGATTTCCCTTAACCTCTCCTCGTAGGACATACCCCTTAGCTCTGGGACTAGTCTTGCTGCAAACCTTTGTACTTTCTCTAGTTTCTTTACGTGCTTGGCTAGGTGTGGGTTCCAAACTGGTGCCGCATACTCCAATATGGGCCTAACGTACACGTTGTACAGGGTCCTGAACGATTCCTTATTAAGATGTCGGAATGCTGTTCTGTGGTTTGCAAGGCGCCCATATGCTGCAGCAGTTATTTGGTTGACGTGCGCTTCAGATGTGCCTGGTGTTATACTCATCCCAAGATCTTTTTCCTTGAGTGAGGTTTGTAGTCTCTGGCTCCCTAGACTGTACTGTGTGTGTGTGTGTGTGTGTGTGTGTGTGTGTGTGTGTGTGTGTGTGTGTGTGTGTGTGTGTGTGTGTGTGTGTGTGTGTGTGTGTGGGATCTTGCGTGACTGTTTCCATGCATAAACTTCACGTCTTGATTAGTGCTTTTGATGTTCTGTCTGGCTGTGCTATTGTTGAATTGTTTTATTTGTTGCTTAGACATTTTTTCCTTTTTCCAACACCCTCCACTCCTGCAAGTCTGTTCCATACTGCTTAATAGATATATGTTTGCATCATTTCTTTTATTTTTTTATGCCTCTGTATACATCCATGTTTATGTTTGTGTCTGTAGGCATCGTTGCGTATATTTACAGAGCACCCGAATCCTTCCATTAGTTTAAAAGTGTGAGTGCGGATGAACGTGCGTGCGGATGAACGTGCGTGCGGATGAACGTGCGTGCTGACGAGCAAGCAGTCGGACGAATGTTCATGCCACTCTTCAATTTGATCAATGTTATATTTCAGCTTAACAAGAAATTAAGATTACTTACAAGACGCCTTTTATGCGGTGTTATTATTGGTCATTCAGTGCCTGGGAAAAGGGAGCCAATCAAATTGTGCCCTTGGATGGGAAGGGTAACTCCAATTCATTGGCTGAAGAACCTTTTACTAATTTGGTGCTTAACGCCATTTATTGTTAATTAGGGGGTACGATTAATAAAAATTTACACCATTTCAAAATGCCAACGAAATTCAATATAATTTTTTTATTAAAACTTATTAAATTAATAAAAATTTAGTTTTACTGCAGTTAATCCAACTCAGTGAAATAACGATATTACACTTCCTAGCTTACTTTAATACTGAGTAATTTATGCATAGACAATCTATAATAAGAAACATCAATGGAAACTTATCTGGAAAGCCGGATAAACAGCCACTGGACAATGTGCATTTATAGCAACACCTGAGACCATAGACTGGCTTCAGGACAGTACTGACCCTCACCCACCCCAACTGTGAAGAAGTGCCATGCATATGTGCAGAATATTAGAATTAAAATGCCACAAACAATGTGTACAAAAAGATAAAATTTATATAATGCAACACATTGCGTTTTAGCTACATTAAATAAAATCTTGTGTTTAATAGGAAAAGAAAATCACCCATACACTTGTTTTCTTTTGATGTTTACGCTACATTACTATAAAAGGGTATATGCAAGTCTTATGAAGTTACATCTGACAAGTTACTGTATACTGGGATACATGACAACTATTGTTAAGGAACCCTCCTTGAAGGAAGTGATACATGAAAATTGCAGTTAAAAATATTAAAATAACTGCGTTATCACTGAATCACCTAAATCCTAGCAAATCGATCACAGATAGACAGAACATGGTAAATAAAACAACATTTTATTCAGCGAGAGGTTTATCAAGCTTTCACTGAACGAAACCTTGTTTAAATAAAGGTTTGTTCTGTCTACATGTCTTTAATTTTTCTACTTGTCGGTTTACTGCCTTACTCACTCTTATATTTTAATAAATACGTGAGACGCGTTGTACCCGTATTGGTCATAATACCTGGGGATGGGGAGGCAATCAAGCTTGATCCAAAGGAAGGGAATGGAGCTCTAATTTTCTGGACTGTGAGCCCTCGCCAGCATCAAAGGCACACCATCTAGGACAACAATTTTGCAGAAATTGGGTATATTTTATGGGATTCCTTTATAAGATTTCCTGGTTCTTATATTCTTAAGCCTCTAAGAATTGTGTTGTCTTAGTGGGGTGATTGTGGTAGGAGAAGTGATGTATTAAACCACCGTACGTGTAGGATGGTTGTTAGTGAAATGATGTACAGAGGTATAAGCCAGAGCAGGTTTCTGCAGAACCTGGAATTTGAGTCCATCGTCAGCTGATTACCATGCCCAGAAATCGGAGGTAGCAATATACTTCTCATTCAATTTTGAGCGTGACACTGGAGGCAATTTTTTTTTTAACTCTGTTACAAAGATTACTGTGTTCGTTTCCTTTAGCCACTGGCAAAAGATGTCATCATAGTTCCTAAACAATGATTACAGAAAAATTCAAATTTAATTTCGAAAAATCTCGGGTTGCACTGACCAACGTGAGAGGAATATAAATTTAGTCTTGCCCTGGACCCCGACTGTGGTTTTGTAATGCGTATGCTCTTATTATTATTATTATTATTATTATTATTATTATTATTATTATTATTATTATTATTATTATTATTATTATTATTATTATTATTATTATATACAATAAGAATTGCTAAAAACCCGTGAAGATCGTAATCAGGTTTGTTTCGAGAAAAGGGAGGACGGTTCCACTCTTAGTGTCTCAGAGTGGTTTTCAAATAGTTTGTTCTCCCGTTTATTTCATGGAAACCAATACAGTGATCTCAATCAAACTTGCACAAATTATTCTCATATAAAAGAATACATAGTACGCCATATTATAACACTTATTTTTAATTCAACTAAATATTTAATATTAATTTAATTTAATATTAATGGGAATTATGTAAAATTTAGACTTTAATTTTGGAAGGAAGCTGATTGTAGGCTACAAAGCCCTCTACATAACTATTTCTTCCTCTATAAATAAGGTAAACTAATTTTGGAAGTTTGAGGTATTTCTCGGTTATCGAAAGAAATTCAACGATACCTATTTCTTTTATGTTATATGAACAAATTGGCCCCATCTCTGTCTACACTTAAAGGAACCCAATCTTCTTATACAATGCATCAGCGTTGAGGTCTTGAAGCCAACCAGAAGATGCATACTCCAGTGTTTGAGTGGCAGCCAATATCACAATTTGTTTAATGAATTTCGGGAAAAATACCAATCATGTAACCCGGTAACAAAATGAACTTCCCGATGAACACAAGACACCAGCGCTAAAAGTTTGAAGTTGACCTAAGGACGCATTCTCCAGTTACCGTACGAAATGCGGCGGTTTCAAGTTTTGTAAATACGTTAGCATACTAGTAAGTTTGCGCAAGCACAGAAAGTAAGTTTATAGGATGCCATTCTTCTCATAAACTGCATCAGCCATTCACGTTTAACCCCTTTCAAATAAAACCGAGCTGAGATAAATTATAGGAATAAATAATAGCAACACCATTGAAAAAAATGTCAGACTGGACAAGATACACTAATAAAACTGTCAAACGTCTTTCAAATAGGATACTTCAAAATTTAAAGTCGATCAAAAGAGGATTTCTCAAGTTACTGCATGAAAACCAAAGCCGGGAATGGACTGCAATTGATAAGTTTCTGTCTTCCCTCAGAGAATTTCCCCTCCTATCTATTGCTAGTCTCGCAACATTGCATAGCTCAAGACGCACGTGAATGGGAAAGTAAATATATATATCGTAATTAATCCGTTCCTGGAGGAGCTACTATAAACGAAATTTACGATTTGCAAATCAATTTTCCCCATAAGAAATAATGTAAATACAATTAATCCGTTCCTGACACCCAGAAGTTTTAAATCAAAAAATTTTTTTACATGATATATACATATAGTACATAAACAATACAATGGGAAATGAATGAAACATTAACAGCATAACACTTACCTTTATTGGAGATTCTTTTTAGTGTATGGGAGACTGGAGGAGGAGAGAGATTGGATTGTTTACAGTTTGGAAGGGTAATCCCCTTCCAGCAACACCTCAGGTACCAATTGCTTCTCTGGGGTTGCTTCTCTTCTCTGTTTCTTAATGCCACTAGGACCACCTCGAGAGTCACTCTAGTTCTGTCTCGCAAAGTAACTGTGGAGAGAGCTCTGATTCTGGCGTCTCTTTAACACTTCCCTAAAATGGCCCAAGACTTTGTCACTGTACATATTTCTCACCTTCTGTACCAAGATACCCTTGTGTTGCAGACAACACAAGGGTATCTTGGTACAGACCTACAATCAACTTCGACAACCTCTACTAGTGAGAACGGCTGGATTTGAGAGGGACCTGTCCTCATAACATCTGAGTTCTTACCTCTCCTAGTGACCTACGTCTCACCTCTTGACGCTATAAAAGGCTCCATCCTGTCACTTCATCTCCATATTGTTTCATACCATGGAACAATGCTCTTCTCCAGACTGAGGGACTGACCACCTCAAAACTTTAAGGGTGATGGACTGATTACATCGTCTTCAAGTATCTTCTGCTTCTATCAACTTTTCTGTACTCGACTGAAGAAGCCTACTGTGTAGGCGAAACGTTTCGAAATAAAGATACCTAACTGTTGCATATGTGTCTTACCTAACAACCTGTCGGTATTTCATACCATTTTAATGTTCATTCACACTACAGTTTAAACTGCAACATTAACACCCCTCCTTCAGAGTGCAGGCACTGTACTTCCCATCTCCAGGACTCAAGTCCGGCCTGCTGGTTTCCCTGAACCCCTTCATAAATGTTACTTTGCTAACATTCCAACAGCACGTCAAGTATTAAAAACCATTTGTCTCCATTCACTCCTATCAAACACTCTCACGCATGCCTGCTGGAAGTCCAAGCCCCTCGCACACAAAACCTCCTTTACCCCCTCCCTCCAACCTTTCCTAGGCCGACTCCTACCCCGCCTTCCTTCCACTACAGACTGATACACTCTTGAAGTCACTCTGTTTCGCTCCATTCTCTCTACATGTCCGAACCACCTCAACAACCCTTCCTCAGCCCTCTGGACAACAGTTTTGGTAATCCCGCACCTCCTCCTAACTTCCAAACTACGAATTCTCTGCATTATATTCACACCACACATTGCCCTCAGACATGACATCTCCACTGCCTCCAGCCTTCTCCTCGCTGCAACATTCATCACCCATGTTTCACACTCATATAAGAGCGTTGGTAAAACTAGATGTATGTATATATATATGCATGTGCGTGTCTGTGAAGTGTGACCAAAGTGTAAGTAGGAGTAGCAAGATATCCCTGTTATCTAGCGTGTTTGAGACAGAAAAAGATACCAGCAATCCTACCATCATGCAAAACAGTTACAGGTTTCTGTTTCACAGTCATCTGGCAGGACGGTAGTATTTCCCTGGGTGGTTGCTGTCTACCAACCTACTACCTACATATATATGTTTATATATATATATATATATATATATATATATATATATATATATATATATATATATATATATATATATATATACCTATATATATATATATATATATATATATATATATATATATATATATATATATATATATATATATATATATATATATATTTTATTATTATTATCACACTGGCCGATTCCCACCAAGGCAGGGTGGCCCGAAAAAGAAAAACTTTCACCATCATTCACTCCATCACTGTCTTGCCAGAAGGGTGCTTTACACTACAGTTTTTAAACTGCAACATTAACACCCCTCCTTCAGAGTGCAGGCACTGTACTTCCCATCTCCAGGACTCAAGTCCGGCCTGCCGGTTATTTATATATATATATCTATATATATATATATATATATATATATATATATATATATATATATATATATATATGTATATATATATATATATATATATATATATATATATATATATATATATATATATATATATATAATATATATGCAGATATCGTGAACAAGAAATACAAGATGTAAAACAACCACGGGGGGGAGGAGAATGATAGCTCTAGGCCTTTCGTATTGCAATCAAGACATCGGGAGCTTGCACTGATTGCAGAAAAGAGGAGGAGGTCCAAGAAAGAGAGAAAGAAGGGAGGCAGGAAGTGCCCTCAGGTATACTAATACCAACACTCAGAAAGGTTGAATATTATAGCATTACAGAAGCAGCCAGCCCACAAGCACTGATACTGTAATAGTTGCCTAACTAACGTGACCTGGCAATTAATAATAAAAAATTCGGTCAGACTATGCTATGATAGAAATAACTTTACATACATAATTATATTGTCAGTGATATAATAAAAAAAAATTCGTAATCCCATATTTACTTCACAGTAAACTGACTGCTTCCAAAGCTCATATACGATAAATAATTATCTGTCCTAATGCACTCAGGTTGTGGTTACTTTAGGACGAGTGATGCTGCAGTTAATGTAGCAAGGTGGCTCAGGTAGGTGAGAATCTCCCATTCTCTTGGTTACTCGCTCTTCTTTCTTCATTTCTTAACAAATATATTAATAATACTTTGTTATCAATTGTATTAAAATAAGAGTAAAAAATAATAAAAATATTTAACCAGTTAAAATTAATATATATTTATTACTATCGTAATCATCTCTCTGTTTATTAAGAGCAGTTTTATTTTAATGAATTTCATAAAGTTGTTGTTCCTTGTTTAGAGAAAAAAAAAATTCACTCCATGGGTTAGGGTAACAGACTTTTCACTCGCACGCTTGATCCAATCCTGCATTACATTTATAAGACTTATTCTCGCATCCTTTATTGCCCCTCGTAGCTCAGCGAGACTCACTCCTCGCAGCAGCGTCTGAATATTTCACTGCGTGTGATAAAAAATTCTCTCGGTGTGTTTAATCTGCGCCAGGTTTCTCCTTGGCCTGCGAGTATTTAGTCGACCCTTAGGATAGAGACGGAGTTCTCGGGAAACTCACAGGAGAGAGGGCAAACGAGGTGCCAAAGATAGCCGTTTCCTAGTACTCTGGGAAAGCAGTTAGTTTTGTTTCAGTCATAGAGGACTGTGCCTTCACTCTCCTTGAGCCGATTAACCCATATGGGTTGAGCACTTCGTTTCAGTAAAATAATCTTCGCCGAACTTGTGTGGGTCATTCAGCGCCTGGTATGGTAGAGTCTTGGTTCTCCGTTATTTATCCTGATTCCCTTGGAAAAAAAAGTAGATGGTGATGAGATGATTAACTGAATAATGAGAAGGATAATGATGAAGGAGAATACTTCACAGTAACACGTCTGGAGTATTTTTTTCACTAACCCACAAGTAGCGAAATAAAAACTGGACGACTTTTAGGGTAATACTGGACCATTATCAAGTCGTGAAATGAAAAGACACATTCCAGAAAGATCTTTTATTAGCACAGTCTCACTCTGTCACGACTTAATAAAAGCTGTGTCCCGTTGAATGGTTGTTTTTCAAGTGCCTTCTCATCCCAAGCTCGGACAGCTCTCTCAGGGGAGGATTCTTAATGCTGGTGAGGAGCTTTTGATCTGTGGAATCAAACCTGTGCTCCAGTTTCTTGAATCAAACCTGAATACCTTCCATTCCCACCCAACCCCCTCCCAAGTGGCTCTATGATCCCTACGGGTTTAGCGCTCCGTCCATGGCTGTAATTTATAATAATTAATATCGGTCCTGGAGGTAGGAGATAGGTTGCAGTTTTTAAAATTATGGAGTTAGCACGCCTCTGGCGAGACAGTGATGGAGTGAATGATGATGAAAGTGTTATTTCCTTTTTTGGGTCACCCTGCTTCGGTGGGAAACGGCTGGTACGTTAATAAAAAAAAGAATAATATCGGTCGAAGCGTGACATTTGGATTAAAGTCGAGAAGAGATAATGACTCAAGTCGGACCAAAATGTTGTCCATTTGCCACTGGTGGGATAATTATGATTTCGAAAACGCTTGCATGATGATGAGTGAGGAAGAGGAGATGGAAGAGGAGGAATAGGAAAAGGAGGAGGAGGAATTGGAAAAGGAGGAGGAATAGGAAAAGGGGGAAGAAAAGGAGGAAAATGAAGAGGAGGAGGAAGAAGACGAAGAGGAGATACCTGAAAAAAATCAGTTAACCACTTCGAGGTCTTCCCTCGGGAACACCTAATAATAATAATAATAATAATAATAATAATAATAATAATAATAATAATAATAATAATAATAATAATAATAATAATAATGATATTGAAATATATACCGATCATTACCCTAACTAACCTGATGCTCGTTTATGCCTCAATCTTTCTTAATCGAATCCTCGTGATGGTTTAGTTTAGTCAGAAATGATTAATATTCTTAATTACAACTTACCAAATCAGACGAATTCTCTAAAATCATGGGTTATTAATGACTCATTAAGAAAATTCGAGTAACATTGATTAGGTAAAAATAAAAGTATTCTTAGAGGGTTTCAACTTAATATTCTTGTAGACTTCCATTTCAACATTTTTCGAGGCTTTTACTGTTCTTGGAGGGTTTGAATTCAGTGTTCTTAGAGGTTTCCATTTCATTATTCTTCGAGGCATCTTTTATTTCAGTATTTTTGGGGACTTCCAATTTAGTGTTTTTAAAGGTTTCCATTTTGGTAATCTTAGAGGCATCCATTCTGATATTCTTAGAGGCATCTATTTTAGTATTCTTGGAAGTTTCCATTTCAGCATTCTTGGAAGCTTCCAGTTAAGTATTATCTACCTGAAGTGTATGTGACCTGGACCTGACTAGCTTGGGTCAGTGGCTTAAGCCGGTAGGTGACTTGGACCTACCTCGTATGGGCCAGTAGGCCTGCTGCAGTGTTCCTTCTTTCTTATGTTCTTATGAAGATACAAGTTAGTAACACCAGTTCTAGGACCAGCATATTCTCACACTAATAGAAATAAGCATTCAGAATTCCTGTTTCCTATTTTCCCTAGGTCACCTTAATACTAGTCTTACTGTTGTTACTTTTTGTAATCACCCAGTGAAATCTAACGTGATTTTAATTAAGTGAATTTAAATTAGAGAAAAGGGCATTTGAAGATAAATAGGAAGAGTGTTGAAATTGACGGTGAGCAGCAACTCTTAAATTTACGTTTTAAAAAGAAAATGGTTTGTAAGAGCTAGAAAAAACAATAGTCAAAAATTTCGAGACTGTGCACAGAAAATATGAAGCTATTTTAATATAGGAATAATGTATATACTTTTACTCTTGTGTTACTCCTCTTTCTCTTCTACGATTCGTCCTCTCTCCATTTGTCTATTCCAATTCTTCTGATACTTTTTTCTTTATCCTCACATTTATGCTCTAACTACTGCTATTATTATTATTTCTTTTGTTATTGCTACTATCAAGTACTACTGTAAGTGCAAACTGATGTTTTACCTTCTCTGTCTCCACCGATGCATTCTCTATTTACTCCTAATCATCCTCCTGTATCTCCTCCTCCTGCTTCTAATTGGTGAATCCCTCTTTTCATTCTACTTTGACAGCTCATTTCTCACATTCTCCTCATCTCCCTCATTCTCCCTCACCTTCTCCTCTTCCTCATTATATTTTAATCGTTTTCTTGCTCTTTCGCCTCCTCTTTTTCCTCATTTTGCTTCACCCCTTCTTGTCCTCATTCTCCTTCATCTCTTCTTTACCCCCTCACACTCTTTCACCTTTGAAACACCTTCTTGACCTCCTTGTTCTAATTCTCCATCGCTGCCTCGTCTTCCTCCTCCTCCTCATCTAAACCGCTTGCCTCAGGCTGGAGTCCAGAAGTTCCGGGTGGTGGGATTTAAGGCTAATAACTCAGGATTTTAGACTTTTTGCTAGACTGTCTTCTTCACTAAGACTTCCCTCCGCCTCCTGCTGTTTCCTTCTTATTAACTTTCACAGCTTCCCTTGATCCCTCTTTACCGTTCACGGTAAACATTTCTTGCTCTCCCGGCTTTAATTTTTATCTATTTGCCTTTTCTTAATCTTTAGGGTAAAGAGAGTTTGCAGAGCAAGTCAGTTCGGACGAAATTTCGTTTCAATGTTGAGATTTATGAAGTTATGATGATTTTTTAAAGGGTTTTCCGAATTATGGGCAAGTTGTGATTTTTTCTAGCCGCGGAATTGAGGATTTATTCTTCAATAAAGGTCAATGATAAAGCCTTGTGTTACAAACTCTCTCTCTTCACTATACTTGCCAGCACCACTTGCCAGGAAAATCTTTTCCTAATCTTCCTGTCATCATTATGTGCTCTTTTCCCTACCGTACGTACCCATCATTTTATGGTCCAGTTATATAATTTATGATCTCTATTTCTCTCTCTCTCTCTCTCTCTCTCTCTCTCTCTCTCTCTCTCTCTCTCTCTCTCTCTCTTCCTTATTTTTCCATTATCTTATATCGCCTCTCCCTCACTTTTGTCTTCAGTAGTTCATTCATTATTCTTGATATGTCTTTCATTTTAGCCATTTCTCTTCTTGCTTTGTCTGGCCTTGATTCCAGTGAAAGGGCCCTTGATCCAAGAAAATGGAGCTACTCTCCCGTTCCGTGGATCAGTTTATCATTGCCTCATATTCCCCAGGTGCTGTATGACCTCTACGGGTTTAGAACTTCCCAATAAATCTCATAATATTCCCTCTTCATTTCCCTTTTCATGTTACTCTCCTATTTAATGTTTTCAACTTGGACTAATTTCTTTTCCCACTCACAGTATTGCAATGTTTTCTATTTCATTCCATCATGTTTCTTGTTACTGGGGTCAGGAAACACTTGTCGTATTTCCTGATTAACCTGACCTGACCTGACCTGACCTGGCCTGACCTATCCTCATAACTCCATCATTTTCTATTTCTTTCTCAATTTTGCTACACTGTTTTCTTCTATTATTTCGTAAATACTTCAGTTTTTTATTTCAACCATTTTTTTTTATTTTTGCTCAACCTGACTTAACGTGGAACTAACTTAATCTCCTTTATTATACTTAACCTAATCCAGCCTAGCTTAATCTTTTTATTAAAGTCTAATATCGCCTAGTTAAACCAAACTTAACATCATGTTACTAAGCTTAACTTAAGTATATCTAACGTAAATTCCATTCTCTACCTATCCTAACTTAGCCTAATACAACCTAACTTTTATACCCCACCTAACCTAACCAAACCCAATCTCTCTGTTATTCTATCTAACCTAAACTAACAAAGTCTTTCTACGTTAACCTTCTTGTTATTCCATCTTCTGTTTTCTCTACTTATATTATTGTTTCACCATTTTATTCAAATGCATTTTTCATTCTTCACTATTCTTACATCTCTTTCCCCTCAGATGAGAAGAAGATGAAACATTTTATCTTTCCTCACCTGCTTCCCACGTCTTCTTTTACCAGTATTCCTGCCCCACACTCCCGTCTCCCACACTCCCGTCTCCCACATTCCCCTCCCACTTACACACTCCTACCCCCCCCCACACACACTTATCCCTAAATTCCTTATCCATCATTTTCTTTTCTATTACTCTCCTTTACGTCACTCCCTTTTCCATCACTCTTCTTTCCATCACTCTCCTCTCCATCACTTCCCTCTCCATCACTCTCCTCTCCATCACTTCCCTCTCCATCACTCTCCTCTCCATCACTCCCCTCTCTATCGTTCCCCTCTCTATCATTCCCCTCTCCATCACTCTCTTCTCCATCACTCCCCTCTCCATCACTCTCTTCTCCATCACTCCCCTCTTCATCACTCTCCTTTCCATCACTCCCCTCTCCATCACTCCCTTCTCCATCATTCCCCTCTTCATCACTCCCCTCTCCATCACTCCCTTCTCCATCATTCCCCACTTCATCACTCCTCCATCACTCCCCTCTCCATCACTCCCTTCTCCATCATTCCCCACTTCATCACTCCTCCATCACTCCCCTCGTCATCATTCCCCACTTCATCACTCCTCCATCACTCCCCTCTCCATCACTCCCTTCTCCATCATTCCCCACTTCATCACTCCTCCATCACTCCCCTCGTCATCATTCCCCACTTCATCACTCCTCCATCACTCCCCTCGTCATCATTCCCCACTTCATCACTCCTCCATCACTCCCCTCGTCATCATTCCCCTCTTCATCACACTCTTCACTCAGCTTCAGTATGGCCACGAAATTCTTCCTTCACACCTGGCTAACTAGAGTCAATATATCTCCTGAAAAAATCTAAGTATTTGAAAGGACTAAATCAAATCTCAAAATAAAATGATTGTTTGAACTCTACCGATGATATCTCAATTTCGGTGCAGGTAGTGGATAGGGGAGGGGTGGGTAGTAGATGGTAGGGGTTGGTGGAAATTGGTGGAGGGTAGGGGTGAGTGGATGTTAATGGATAACAGAGGAGGTGATTGGGGGGACTGTGGTAGTAGTGAATGAAAATTAGAAAAGGGGGTTGGAGTAAGGAAAAAGGTGGATGAGACTTGTGTATAGAGGGAAGGATTAGAAAGGTAGTGAGGAATCAGGGACGAGGGGGGAGAAGTGTCTTGTAAGACACGAGAGAGAGAGGAAGAGAGAGAGAGAGAGAGAGAGAGAGAGAGAGAGAGAGAGAGAGAGAGAGAGAGAGAGAGAGAGAGAGAGAGAGAGAGAGAGAGAGAGAGAGAGAGAGAGAGAGAGAGAGAGAGAGAGAGAGAGTGCGTGTGGAAGAGGCTATGACATGATAGAAGTGGTGCGGGGTCCTTGGTTACCTGGTCTGAAATAAGAGAAGAATAGCAATGTTTGTTGAGCCACACAACTGTAAGGCAAGACGGAGCTCGTGTAGTCCTGATGGAGCTTAATTGGACGTTGCGTTGCTGAAGAACCTCCGGCTTCTACCCTTTGTGCTTGTGAGGCGTGAAGACCGACAAGGAGCTGGTGCTTGTGGCAGCCCGTGGATGAACTGGTTGTGGGTGGATAAATAGATACGAGATGTGTCTAGTGGCAGGTGGGTGTTTTAACCGGTTGTGGAAGAACAGTCTAGCAGCAGCAGCTGGTGGATTAACTGATTTTGGGAGGTGGAATCTAGCAACAGACTGTTGATGAAAGAGTTGTTAACGGAGAGTTTTGTAGAAACTAGTGGAGTAAGAATGTTTTCATGTTAATTTTCAGGTTGGTTGATATCAAATAATTCATTTTGAGTAAATACCTTCTCACAGTGGCTTTCGAATGCAAGAAAGAACTAACGAATTAACCAAAGCATTTGCTCTCTAAGAAGGCAATTATATCTAAGCAATCTTCTAGGATCCTCAGAACAATAACAGGCAAAGAATCTCAACAGAATTTTATGTATTTTTAATCGCACTAACAAGCAAAAATGAAAAGCCACAAATCTGGCTCATCCAGTAAGACCAGCAGACTCCTACATGTCAATACAGCCCAGCTTCGGATGGCTAAATAAAATATTAGTGGAAGTTTTGGGCTACGCACTGGTTAAGCTATAACCACCCTTCAATGGGAGTGTTCTGACACTAGACAGAGGGGTCTCTATTCAAGAAAATGAGAGCTTTCCTCCAGTCTTCAGATCAAATCTGGTTACCCTCATTCCCCAGGAGGGGTATGACTCGTGAGTTCAAGGCTTCCCTAGGAATAATCGTAATAAATGTTCCATGAAACTTCAGTCAGTTTTAGTTCACAAGGGTTGAAAATTTGAAGCCGATTGGGTAAGTCCTTCTGAAGTATAAACGAATGTCTTGGAGGAAGTGTGTAGACGGCAAGAACACTGTGACCAACACTTTACCATAACTCGTACGAAAATACAATATTTAACTCGTGAAAACATAAAAATGCTATAAATTGCGAGTTCTCAATATTTCTCCGTTTTCTTGTAGTAATTCTATTATATTTGAAATTCTCAGCAATCCTTAAAAAACAGTTTTTAATCTTTTAAGAAATTCCAATTTCACTTAATCGTCTTCTATAAAATGGCAAATTCGTACCTACACAGTCGAGATTCAATATAAAAAAACTACCCATTACGAAACACGAGTGCAGAAATTTGCACAGCTCATTGAAATCCAAGCTTCCTTAAAAAAAAAAAGCCCGCCGGCACAAAGTTTGAACTCTATCAGAAAAGGCGTTATCCAGTAATTGATCTGAATCCAATAATTCCACCTGCACAGGTCCATAATGACATGAATTTTTCCTTAGTTACAGTACAGCGTTCAAAATTTGAAATCTATCAGACTTCAAATTTTATGTTATGACTGAAACAAGAAAAATTGGATGAAGAAAAGGCAAGAAAAATGAAAAAAAAAGACAAAACTTCAAGGCATTACTAAAATGTCACACTTCGCGGATAATAATAATAATAATAATAATAATAATAATAATAATAATAATAATAATAATAATAATAATAATAATAATAATAATAATAACAGAATTATAACCAAATATAAAGTTTATCCACAGATTCCAAGAATTAAGTGTCATTTATATCAAACGTACATGAAATGTTTAAATACTTCATCTAGAATTACACAGCAAAAAATTAAGTATGCCAACATAGGTTACTGTAAAGACCCCATTAATACTATGCAAATAGGACGTTGAGAGCCTGTCTTTGAACTTAAGTGCCTCTGTAATCTTACCACTGCCTCCCACAGGTTGGGTATGGAGAGCATTATAAAGCTACTAAATTAATTGTCAAAATAATGTTTTTCCTTTTTTTTCTATTGGTTCGTGACCCGAGATCATATTATTCACTTTGTCATAGTCACCAGTTATTGACTGTATCAACACAGCACATCAAAAGTGACTTTTAAGACAGATTTTTTCCAGTAACTCCAGAGTCACAAAGTTATTAAGTGAATTTCTTTTATTGTGTACATCTGAGTTAGTCATCCACCCTAAAACCCTTTTGGTGACATGCAGATATTGAAAAATGCTTAGTATTACAAATTTGGGAAATTTTGAAATTTAAATGCATTATCGACTTTACACAAATTTTGTTTGATTTTACATGGTCAACTTTAACCAACATTTTCTCAATAACCAAGAGGCTTTTTGTAATTATTCAAAACCTTCCAGAAAATTTGTGCCATATATATTATATTCTTTTACTTCGAAGATCATTAATTAGTGATTTGTCACTTTATAACTAAATTTATCAAATATAAGGGTCATTTATTGAAAAGTTTCACAGTAATACTTTTATTCCTCCTTACTGCATGTAAGAATATGGGAAACACATACAATTTAACATGTGTAGCATCAATATTTAACATTAGAGTGCAAAACTGTAAATGTTAGTATCTCAATGTTCATGAAATGTTCATTTACCAAATTACACAGTGAAGACATTCCTGATGTATTCATCCCAGCTGTACTGACACCAAATACAGAGCATACATTTATTTTTCTCTGTTTCATTAGAAAAAAAAATCTTGGGATTTTGAACTTTATGTACTTGATGGGGCAATACGTGCTGCAGTAGACCAAAAAGTGACTATAACTTACTCAGAAAAATAATAATATGAACATTCTATTAAATCTGAAGGTAAAAGCTCAGTGAAATACAATATCATTGTTTATATTGACTTTCGGATCACCTCCATGACCATTTTCCAGCCGAGGCAAGGGACACCATAGACTATGCCAGTAGACTCAAACAATCACATAGCATACAGAAGTTTAACATATTTAAATACTGTATCAAGTAACGAGATTGCTGTTTAGGAAAGGTTATCATGTTTTAATATAACTCCTTGTATGGACAGTACAATGAAATTGCTGCCTGAAAGATTTTACCCTTTAGGATTGTCCCAACATCTGCTTTGGCCCTTCGGCTATATTCATGTGCCTTGGTCTCTCTGTCTCTCTCTCTGCCTCCCGCTCTCTCTCTTTTTTTTTTTTTTTTTTTTTTTACACTCCCTAGCTCTATATTACTCCTAACTTTATTGGCAAGCTACTGTTACCTACATCAGCTCATTTGAAAGCATTTTTATTGTTATGAGACATACAAGTACGGGACAGGATGAAGTTGGAGCCATCTGTGGGCCAGCATTTTCATTTGATCAACTGACTTTATCTCTCTCTCTCTCTCTCTCTCGTTACCCGCATTATACGAGGTCCTGGAGGAGTTATTGCCACTACTACTCGTAATACACATAATGAACGTCAAAAACAGCAACACTAAATTTAATTGCAAAAGCACTTTTTCACGCAGTAGAAAACACAAGATGAACATGAGCTACCTACCTGGAGGGGTCTACCTGGAGCTCTCTTAAAATGCAAAATAAATATATCAGTATCACATGTCGAAATAAGATTAATCGTACAATTGAGCAGTTTTCTGAATTTAAAGCAAAATAGGAACTCTTGACACAAAACTTGCCGCCCCTTCTCTGAATAATAATTATCTAATATTCTCCAAGCGTTGTTTGATCCCTGCGGAGTTAGAGCCTCCCCATGACTAATGAATGAATGAAAGCCGTTTTGAACGACAATACCTAAAATAACTGTGACACTCTGGAAAGAAAAAATAATTTAGATCCCTAAACTACACATATTGCTTCTTCGTGTGAAAGACTTTGTTACGTGCAAAAACTACAGCACTATTCAAGTAATACGGATGCACAAGATGAATGCTGTATGTATAAGATATCAGCGTTGCTTCAAGGGGAAGACGTCATCATTGGTGGTGGTTGTACCATCCCAGGTAGAGAGTGCACAGGCACCAACACCTGTGAGTGCCAACAGCCAAGATTACATACATAATGTAATCTGTCCCTTGCCATCTTGTTAGCAAGGGAAGATGCTGCTGCGAAGAGGTGGCGACGCCAGCAGCAGTACCTCCGTCACCATCAAAAGCATTGCCACTATTACTTGTACCACCACTTCCACTATTGCTGCTACTACCACCAGTACCTTCCGTCACCGTCACAAGCATTGCTGCTTCCACCTATTCCGCCACTACCACCTGTATCGTCACTACTACCCTTGTCACCCTCACAAGTATTGCTAATACCTTCTCTACCACAACCATCAGCAGCAGCAGACAGTATCCCCGTCACAGCCACCGCTATTATCACCTCTGCCATAACCACCAGATGGGGTACCTGCATCATGATCATCATTACCACTTGTGCCACAACCATCACTTCTGCCATCACAACCACAAATAACTACTACCGCAACTAACAGCAGCAATTTCATCACATCCACCACCACTACTGCAGCAACCACTACACTCACCACTACTGCCACTGCCATCACGATCACCACTGCCATTATATTATCACTGATTCGTCACCAACATTAATAACAACTAAATAATAAAAATAATTACTTTGACTAAGCTATGACAGTAATAATACAAACCAACGTTAATAAGTCATATTAGCGACGATTCGACAAATTAACCGATATATTACAGGCAAATTGTGTATTTACTACTACTATTTCTACTACTGATGCTACTATCTCTCTCTCTCTCTCTCTCTCTCTCTCTCTCTCTCTCTCTCTCTCTCTCTCTCTCTCTCTAGTGGTTCCTTTTAACTCTCAATAATTAAAATGGGTTTAGTGCTGTGAATATATCACTGTTACTACTATTACTACTGATACCACTATTTCAACTGATACTAATATTCCAACTAGTACTACTTACTGCTACTACCACTATTGCTATTATTACTATAGCTTTTTGTACTATTGTTACTTATACGACTACGACTACTTCAGTTTTTGCTACTACAACTACTAATATTACTACTGTTATTTCTACTACTGTTACTATTATTATTACTACTACTGCTACTACTACTAGTACTACTTCTACTATTACTATTGCTGCTACTACCACTACTGATGTTACTACTGCAACAACTACTGCTACTACAATTACAAAATTAGCACTAACATTTTCTATAACCAAACAAGAACTTTAATTTATCATCACCGCTAACAAAAAGCGTCACCAAATTAATTAACAGCACCAAATACGTTATATACCTGTTGTAGGTTCTGGAAATACTTTATATACCTGTTGCTAGTTCCAGAAATCTTCCCCTACCCCTCGAGTCCCAGCCTCAGACCAGACGTAATAAACTGGAATAAGAATTACCAAGCAACACACGTGAAAGCAAATTGGAAGTTTTTTGAGGACACTCTTAGTGATTTTAATGTGTACCTGCACGCCAGCACAGTGTGTAAGTTTCTTTAGGTACAGTTGCACATAGGTATACTTATCAGGGCACATATAAAATAAACAATAACTTTAAAACACTTGAAATTTTAGAAAGTTTCCAGACCTAATGGAGAGATGTGTAGCTCACAGAGAATGTAAACAAACTTGGAGGCGCGCGGTGACCGTATTAGAGAGTCAGGTGGGAAGAACCGTATAGCGAGTTTTGGTCATAATTTGAAATGTCCGTATCAGCGGAATGCCGTAAGACATAATGCCGTAAAGTGGGACTCTGTTGTATCATGAAAACTACAAGTCCAAGAAGGATATGTTCATGAATTAGAAAGCAAATAGCTGTATTCTTTTCGGATTGCAAAACGTTGAAGAGGCTTCCACTTCCTTTGTACACCCGTACGACAACACGGCAGTTTTGATACATTATTTTCATGGAAAAGTGTTAAACCCGTAAGCGCCATACATTGCCTGGGAAATGGGATGTGTGCAGGTTCATTTAAACTAAGGTGCACTCAGATTCCTTGGATGAAGAGACTTCTGAATCAACTCGCCTCCATGTAGATTTGTCCAAGGTGACACCGTCTACGACTGCTTCACCTCACCTGTCTGCAGTATATAAGCCACTTCTTCGTATATATGTTGTATTCTTATCAAGATTGATGGACTGATTACACGACTCCAGGTGAAGACTGATTACCTCAAATTCCTTCTGATCTTCACCATTCTTCTTTGTATTGGCGAAACGTTTCCACAGTAAATATAGTGCCTATGTTAGTGTTGCACATGTGTCTAATTTATCCAACTCACCACTCATTGGGCACGGCTGTAGTACCTCCCTAGTTGGCTGCTGAACATACTCGACTCACCTGATTATCGAGACGAGCGCAGGTAAAGAGGCAATCTGCGATGACAATTTACATGATAATGGAGCCTGCAGACACCCGGTCCACATTTCCGGCGAAACACGACTGTTTTACCCAGCTCGACTTAGTAATTTCTAATGTGCGAATATTATCTTCGTGTTTCTTTTTCGCTCTCTCCAAATGAAGTTGCGCACTTCTGGCACTTGCGAAAGTTTCCCAGTTGTCTCTATTTGCTTATTATTATTATTATTATTATTATTATTATTATTATTATTATTATTATTATTATTATTATTATTATCATTATTATTATAATAATAATAATAGTAATAATAATTATTATTATTATTATTATTATTATTTTTATTATTGTGCAAGTCGGTTAGCTGTTTGAACATTTCAAAGTTATGGATTACAATTTGTAATTAAAATATTAACATATTTTCGAAATTATTGGCTAAAGATCAGGATGAAAATTACGTAAAATGAATAACCCTTTCTCTATCTTCCCCTTCAAGTGGAAGGAAAGGACTGAGGGAGAGGGGAAGCCTTGACGCCGGTGAAGGTCTTCGTGATCCAAAAAATTCTATCCTCCGTTTAGGCCAAACCAGACTTGCGCGCCCCCACGAATATAATAAAAATTTACCCCTCCTCCACCGCAACAATAAAAGTCTAGCTTACATTTTTTTCTTAATGAAATTAGTGAAAGAGAAGAGTTTCGTAATTCATGTTTGCTTCTTCTCTTAGAGTTGAAGGCGGAGCGTTGATAATCCTGGGGCCACATACTGCTTATCATGGGCGCACTGAGTCGATATTAATAATAGGTTTGTAGACTATGAAACCAAACCATACCCCCTGCCGGGATTGAACACGCGGTCATAGAGTCTCAAAACTCCAGCCCGTCGCGTTAGCCACTGGACCAGCTAGCCACAGTAAGATTCATCCAACTAGGTATATTTCTACACCATAGGAAGGTTAGCACAGGCACCACTGTGACCACAAATGCAAGTTTTTACAGACGAATCTCCAGCTAGCGTGGTCGTGACGAACTCTAGCTCAAGTCCCTTCACTGCCGTCAACATGACTCAAGAAATCGTAATGACACGATTGCAAACAAACCATAACCCCGGCCGGGATTGCAATCGTGTCATTACGATTTCTTGAGTCATGTTGACGGCAGTGAAGGGACTTGAGCTAGAGTTCGTCACGGCCACGCTAGCTGGAGATTCGTCTGTAAAAACTTGCATTTGTGGTCACAGTGGTGCCTGTGCTAACCTTCCTATGGTGTAGAAATATACCTAGTTGGATGAATCTTATTGTGGCTAGCTGGTCTAGTGGCTAACGCGACGGGCTGGAGTTTTGAGACTCTATGACCGCGTGTTCAATCCCGGCCGGGGGTATGGTTTATTTGCAATCGTGTCATTACGATTTCTTGAGTCATGTAGACTATGAAGTTTCCAGGATAATTAAAGTTTATAAGCAGACTGAGGCGAGATTATCCTAGATAGAACGCAGGGTTGTATTCACAACACCTTCCCTCAGACGGTAGGTAGTCTATGATCTGGCCCTTCTTTTTTATTTTTCTTTTTTTTTTTGTCTCTTTCTGATAAGTAGCTCCCTTGGTGTAGTGTTATTCCCTTGTTTTTACTAACTCTCTCTGTCTCTCTCTCTCTCACTCTCTCTCTTCCTCTCTCTCTCTCAAACACCGGAACCCGCTGAAATATAAGCGTGAAATACAAGAAGAATCAATCTACATACTCAACTCGAAAGTCTTCATGTGTATATTGACACAAATTGCAGTTACGTGAAGCATTGTTTCGACAAGCTTTTTCATCCCCATAGAGAAAGGAGATTACATAGGCTCAATAACTTTTATGAATTTCATTGAAAGATACAAAATCAGTTGACAAATGGACACTAGCAAAAACCTGACCGATCCCTGAAAAAAAAAATGAGTAACAGAGAAAACCCATCAAATTACTGGATGGTTTTGCAACGCATTGATGCTGAACGTCAATTTCCTAATGTGGCGGCCATCTTTAATTTCTTAACACTTCCTACACGTTTTTATGAAGCTAATATCTTTCAGTTAGGTAACAACATGTGGGTGGTAATGTATAACAACATGTGGGTAACAACATGTGGGTAACAACATGTGGGTAGTAACACGTGGGTAACAACATGTGAATAGTAATGTGTGTGTGTAACAACTTGTGGATAATATGTGGGTAACAAAATATGGGTAACATGTGGGTAGTAATAGTGCGTAATATCTTGTGGGTAATATGTGGGTAACATCATGTGGGAAATAACATGTGGGTAGCACTATGTGGGTAACAAGTAGATAACAAGAGCTGGATAACATGTTGGTAATATGTGGGTAGCAATAAGTGTGTAATAATGTGTGTGTAACATATGCATAATATGTGGGTAGCACCATGTGGGTAGCACGTGGATAACAAGAAGTGGATAACATGTCGGTAATAATATGTGGGGAGCATTAAGTGTGTAATAATGTGTGTATAACATATGGGTAATAACATGTGGGAAACGACACGTAGGTAATAACATGTGAGTAACAACATGTGGGTAATAACATGGGTAACACCATATGCGTAACAACATGTGGGTAGTAATATGTGTGTAACAACATGTGGGTAATAAAATATGGTTAACAACATGTAATTATATGTGGGTAACAATATGAAGGTAACATGTGAGTAACAAATGAATAACAACAGGTGGGTAACATGCGAGTAACAGGTGGGTAACAACATGTGGGTAACAACATGTGGGTAACAACATGTGGGTAACAAGATACTAAGTTCAGAATAAGTTACAATATAATGGGTAAAACAAATCACGACTAACGATTCCTACATGAAATCCTAGACAACGTTTCGCTCCGCCCATGACGGGCCAAAACGTGACTTCACGTTTTCCCTCCTAATTGTGGGTTAGCTTTGACGCTCAAATAACGAACAAATTAGTTTTAGCTTAAAAAGAAAAACTTGTAAGGTGACAGAGGCGACAAAGCAAAACCTTCATATAGACGTTTCGCTCAAGTGTGAGCTTTATCGAGCTTTGATAAAGCTCACTCCTGAGTAAAATCTAACGATCCCGTCCATTTGCAGATATAATGCAAATAGACGGGAAGACAACATTTATCTAGAGTTACAAAAAAAAAGTCTTTGATGAGAGTACCTCACAACAGACTAATCCGGAAATTACACAATTTGCCCCGATTGTATTTTATCTATATTAATGACCAGTCAGAAAGATTAAGGAATTATGTAAATATCACTGTAGAGACAAAGTTTCAAACAAACAAACAAAAAAAAGAAAATCTGTGATTGCCAGTAACTACAATGGGATTTGGATAGATTAAGAATATGTAGCAAGTAATGGCGGAATTTAATGTAGACAAATGTGATGTGTTGCTGGTTTAATGAGCTAAAGGACTACGATACGAGGGTCATTAATTAAAACAATATGTAGCCTATAAATTACCAGTCAAGAACACTTTAATGACTAAAACTGGGATTAAGGATAATTCTCGACCAATATAGGCAGAGAACTCTAATTGTATACAACTTTGCTCTGTAAAAGCCGTGGTTCATCACATGATGAAGGATGTATCAAGAAACATTTGACCTGTTTCCTGACAAATCGTGTCCTAACTCTGTGATAAAGATGAACGTAAACACACAGGCCACGAAGATTTTAGATAAGATAAAATCTTTACAAATGTCTTGTAAATATGAGCAATGAAGACTTAAAAAAAAGAAGTTGAGAAAAAGAGATGATATGATAACCACACATGAACTACACTGCCGAAATACCTTCTGCTCGTTCCTTTAAGTAAAATACACCAGCTCTGAAAGTCGCAGAAAAAGAGGCACGCACTATTTCTTTAAAGCCGAGGTGTTGTCGAGTAGAAGAAGCTTCAAGAGGAGGCTAAATGAGAAAAACTATTTCAAAATATAATAATAATTATGACAAATTGAACATAAAGGAAAATAGGACACCACGAGGTTTGCTCTAGTCTTGTTACTGGAAATAAAAACTGATGCAATAGACACACACAAATACACACAAAAAAGGCCAAGATCTGCAACTCTGCCTCTTTTGGCTTGATGGAATCAACCACAGATGGTGCATGGTGCACGACGATCAAGCCAGGTTTGGCTGAGATACCGTGTAGTAAAAAAAGCAAATTGAACTAAATGGAGAAAAATTTATACAACTAATTCACATATCTAAATAAAAATACTAAGTGCGATTTTTTGTCTGAAAGTGTTTTTTTCGTTTTTCTTTATAGCAACTGCAAAACAAACACTGAACTCGGGTGAAATGCAATAGCACTGGGAGCTTTAATGGTTACTAGACCATGTGATACTGTAAAGTTTGGCAGCTTTGAATCTTGTAAAGTTCCGTAGCATTAGGGATTGCGAAGTTCTGTTGGAATGTGAATTTTTTTGAGGCTTCATAAAAGTGTAGTCTTGAAAGGTTCCATAGCTGTGACATCTTGCAAGATTATACGCCAGAGTGATTTTGCAAGATTCCATGGTAGAG
>NC_091307.1:5731358-5746358 GCF_038502225.1 Cherax quadricarinatus
ATTGGCGGCTGCTAGGCGTGCCTGGCAGCCTGCAGGCAACGCCACGAATGCCTGAAGCATCAACGCTCATATTTGGTAAGCCGGGATCAGTGTCTCATTTGTGTAACTTTGGTGCAGATTCGCCATCACTAGCTGTAATTGACAGCTTCTCTTAATCCAAAATTACGATAAACGAAATTGCTTCGTTGCGAAGTTACTCGGCTCGTGGAATATCTAAGGGGGATTAACAATATCTTTGAGATATAATTCGTTGTTTAATAGTCACCAGATGAATTAAAAATGGGTTATAATCTTCAAAGATCATATTAACACGCATTTCATGTAAACAATTACTTGCACTTTGAGCAACAGGAAAATAATGTTGGAAAACAAGAACGCTTCGCTTACCTCCCAGACTTGTTATTATAATACCAATGGCCCAAACTAGAAGTAAAAAATTGTCCTACCTTCTTTGTTATTAAGACCAATTTAACCTTCTTAACTCCAATAAAAAGCATTGAATTAAGCCTCTGTCACATTTTCATCCTGGTAAATGACAGGCTGCCGAACATTGCCTCAATAACCGTTGATATGATGGACTCATCAGCAAGCGAAAAGACAGGAGTGCGCTCGTCCTGACGAGAGGAAACGGTAAATACAGTCGGGTATAAGCAAAGTACAGCCCATTCTTGCACCACGAATGATGAACGTGCAGATTTAAACGGTGCCTGATTTCTTTCTGGGCCACCTAGTTTTCAAACATAACACTGCAAGTTTTAATTATTTTACTTATTTATGGTTAAACATATATTTTTGTAGGTTTATATGATTTGATCACATCTAGGGTAAGGAGATGAGGTCTTCCATAGTATTTTACACCACTTAAACTCCACTCTACTTAGTTCGATTTAGTTCTGAACATTGAACACTCTTAATTCACTCTTAATCATTTTATATTTCGGGAAATAATTGGAATATCTTAATAATTCTTTATTAATTCACTCAAAATCATTCTTGATTAACTTCACTCTTAATCATTTATATTTAAGGAAATAATGGGGAAAACCATATCCAAAAATATGTGAGGACTAATAATTTATTACACTAATAATGAAAACATGGAGAATCTTCAATTACCGGAAGAGTACCACATAGACTAGGTATTTCCCACGGGGAAGTGGAACAGAATTCTTCCTCAGTAAGCCATGTGTGTCGTAAAAGACGACTAAAATGCCGGGAGCAAGGAGTTAGTAACCCCTTCTCCTGTAAACATTACTAAATTTATAAAAAAAGGAACTTTTTTTTTTTAGGTCACCCTGCCTCTGTGAGATATGGCCAATTCATTGAAAAAAAAGAGGGTTATTACAGTGATTTATTGCACAACTATGAGAAACGAATATATAAAATTTACTTGTGACAGGTATGCTTACTATCAGCTAGTAGTCCCCTATAGTTTACTTATAAGCCTCCGCTTCGTCAGTTGGTCCAACCTTGGCCCAGATCCAGCCATCTTCTGTCTCCCTCTCTACCTGGATTCTTAAACACCAGTTTCAGAAGCAGGTGTAGCGAGACTATCGACCACCAGCATATCGGTGGTTGAGTATTCATTGTCTCTCCCTACTACATGGAGGCTGAATCCTGTCTCTCTTGTGAATATGTAATGCCAAATATACTTATACGGATACACATGAGAAATTCACCAGGCAATGAAAGGCTCCAGATTAAAACACAAATTTACGTTTTGCACATACCGATTAAAGTGGTAGGTAATTTACGTATGTTCATGTGTCTCTACACTCTTGTCCATGAAATCCAAAATATTACACTATATTGAAACTACATATAATGAAAGTAAGTGGGTGCTAACTTTCGAACCACCGAACATAGGGAAATTATTGTATTCACTAGGAAACGCTAAACCCGCAGGAAACATACAGAATCTGTGGAATACGGGGTGATCAGGTTTTATCCACGAGTGGTGATACCTGGAGTATACCTAGAGTTTCGGGGATCAACGCTCCCGCGGCCCTGTCTGTGATTAGGCCTGTCGGTGGATCAGGGTATGATCAACCAGGTTGTTACAAATGGCCGCACGCAAACCGACGTACGAACTACAGCCCGCCTGGTCAAGTACTGATTTTATGTGCCTGTCCAGCGCCTTGTTGAAAACATCCAGGGGTCTATTGGTAATCCCCCTTATGCTGGGAGGCAAGTGAACAGCCTTGGGCCCCTGACACTTACTGCGTACTCGTCGCGCCCATGCTTTTCATTGGGGATGTGTTGCATCTTCTGCCGAGTCTTTTGCTTTCATAGTGAGAGACTTTCGTGTGCAAATTTGGGACTAGTCCCTCTAGGATTTTGCAAGTGTATATTATCATGTATCTTTCTCGTCTGCGTTCTAGGGAATGCAGATCAAGGAACTTCAACCGTTCCCAGAAATTTAGGGGCTCTATCGTACTTATGCGTGCCGTGTAAGTTCTCTGTAGATCCTCTGGGTCTGCAATTTCGTCTTTCTTGAAAGGAACCGTTAGTGTACAGCAATATTCCAGCATAGAGAAAAGTTATTTGAAGAGAATCATCATGGGCTTGGCGTCCCTAGTTTTGAAGGTTCTCATTATCCATCCTATCATTTTCCTTCACATTAGTTTCTCGCAATATTGTGTGGTTAGAATTTGTCTGATACCCTGATACAGTTTTAATTTCGTCGAGTTTTCTATATCGGGATAAGTAGTCCAGTACCTTGGATCAAATGCTCATTACCTGCATCAAGAAACCTCCTTTGAATGAAGGATGTAGAGAAAACCATAATATATAAATTTTTAAATTAGCAAAACAGGCGCCCCGTCATGTTTAGGCTTCTGTAAAAGTATAAAAATGTTAAACATTCTTTGATTAGAGTTATATTAAATGAGAAACACTAAACCCACAGGCATCTTACAGAATCTGGGGAATAAGAAGTTTGATCTGAGGCAAGGGACAATAACTCCAACTTCATGCGTCAATAACCCGTCGCTATCATCAAGGCATCCCCCATCCTCTAACTTCCCTGAAGCTTGACTCAACGTCCACCAACCCTAGGAAAAAGAATATTGCTTAGAGGCTTCGATCATCTTCTGTACTGTTGCTTATTAGAGAAAGACTCATTTAGGTACGTTTATCAGGAAACAGGACAAGAGTTTCCTGACGCGAGTCTTAATCATACGATGACCCACAGCTGGATCTTTTGGTCATATGACCGAAGCCTTCCGCTGGCATAAGACGGAGGCAGAAGATGGCGAGATCCAATAAATGGTGAATCAGAGAAACAGTAAGTCATATTTAACAACGTTTTCTCACTTTTAAGTGTTTCCTCTTCACGATGTCCTACACACTGATGACATCGTTAAATATGTTTTACTCAGTTCGTTTGTCTTTGACTTATCAGTGAAATAAAAAACACATGATGCTATGTTCTTATTAAACTGCTGTAATAATCCATTTGAAAAAATCGAAGTCTGCAGAATTTAAGAAGTGTCGGAGGTCGGTACAGGTAAGATAAGTGGGACTGACGTGCTGCGGATGGTCTTGCATTCTGGGTCTTCTCTAACGAGTTTGGCAAATATTTTCCAACTCTTTTTGCGGCAGTAAAATGTCAATCTTGGAACATTTTCTTGTGTGCTGAGCATTTTAAACAATTGCAAAATTTAAAGCCAAGTGATGTGTTTAGATGAGAAAATCATTTTTGTACAATATATCGTGTGGAATAAAATGCATATCTGTCTTTTACCTACATATCATTTATAAAATTATTTAGAAATGAAGGTAATTGTATGACTTCAATGAAACATACGTAATTTGTTATATATTTCGTAAAAGTCATTACATCAAAGATCAAATAACCGTGATAAAGAATTGCTTCATTATTTTGACAAATAATATGAACGCTTGACCCTTATAATATGATACAGACCTTAACACTGTGATACAAATATTATATCCAAGAATCACTGACGGATCGTTTATTAGGTTTAAAGCCTCTTGATTACATGAGGGTTATTAAGGCTGCATATCACCTTTACACCTACAGTCGAGGATGCTGTAAATTAATCTTTCAAACAGGGAATAAAAGAAACTCAATATATAAAGAGTGATACAGCTGAGTTGTGGCATGCAAAGAGTACGTAACCTAATTTATTCGGCGCATGTACACACCCTCATTGAAAGGCTATCTCCCTCAACCAGCGAACCAGTATTAGGGTCGGCGATGGGGCCCCGTCGTTCGATCAGTACCCAGGTTCAGCCAATAAGAAGATGGTTCTGGCAATCGCAGAGGTGTTGTGGGCACCACCCGCCTGTCTGCCCATGTCATTTCCATTCTAGAGCTGGTTGAAGCACGGTCTGCTCTCTAGTGGCATCTATTCTGCCTTGCTTACAGTGGCGTGCACTAATACCTATTGTTGTACATAGTATACATACTTCTGTTCTTACTTGGTGAAAGGATAATACAAGTCAAAAGTTTTTCTGCTGTGTTTTTGTTCCCTTGACACCCGGGATAACAGGCCTTTGAATTCCTGTAAACCCCCGTTTTAAGAACAAGATAGCAGGTGCAATACTTAATAAAGAGTAAGCTGAGTCTAAATGGGTGATCCACTTTTCTCAGGCTCCATATAAAATACCGTTTCTACGACAATACTGTTATTATATACAGTGGGAAGCGCTAAACATGCAAGAGCCATACAGCACCTGGGGATTGGGAAATACTTAAGTCTTATCTAAGGTAGGCGAGCTTAGTCACGCTTTCCCTTGCTGAAGAGCACTTTACCAGCATAACGGCATCCCGCCTCCCCCCTCTCCCTTGAAAGATCGAAGATAGTATATGCACGAGAGCCATGTAATGTGGAAACCACACCTAACCTAAAATACGATGACAAGAACAAAACTGTTTGAAAAGCCGAGAATACGATCGAGTACTGCTAGTCCCCAGTCCCCCCCAGCGTTCATATATATGTCGGGCTTAAATTAAAATTACCAACAAGACATATTCAGCAAGCATTGAATTGTTAAGCATTCTAAGCTCTCTCCTGGGCTAGTACATGTGGCAGGATGAGATGAAACAACTGAAGCACATGCCTGGTGCTCCCGTGTACATGAAAGAACGTCTAGTGTTTAATGAGTGCCCATTCTTATGGAGAGTCTGGCTGTACTTTGAAGCAGAGTGCGTAGGTTTGTGTACTCCACTGGTCTGAGACAATTTTTAAATAATTTCGATCTTTTGCGAATTGTTCAGCGCTCAGAACTGGCTCGTCTTCTCTCTGTTTTATCTAGTAATGGTTTTCCTTTGAGATTTAGTGACACGTACATTGGCGCTCCGGCTAAGGTTGTCGATGATTTACCTAAGAAAATAATTAATTTTCCAATTACTTATTGTCGCAAAAAATCATTTACGTTGCGTAACAGGCTTTCTAAATTGTTTTCATAATTTCATGACCAAATTAATATTAGAATCATATTCAAATCACAAAGCAGAGTCCAAAGATAGTTAAAAGTCAAAGATCATATTCCTGTTAACCTTGAATCCTCTGTGTACATCTGAATGTTGTATTACCTCAGGTATAGGAAAAACAAAGAGGAATTTGGTTACTAGGATTTATGAACATAAAAGTATACCAAACCCTACAAAATTTCCCATTACCAAACCATCGTACAGTGCCATAAGGGAACATTGGCACACCACATAGTTGAATTTGGATCCACGTTCCTAGCTTGTAGTCAGCGACCTCCTTATAACGGAGACGCTGCTGACATCTCTATAAACCAGGGAATTTAGGGGAAAGCTCCATTCAGTATCGTGTTTCTAGCTATGTCTGAAGTTTCCAGGTTGTGCTGTCAATTTTATGATTACGTTGTAACTCAGTCATTCTCACTAGTACTAACAGCGAAATTTTGTATAGTTGTAGCATTTTAATGTTTTTCTTATTGATTATACCAGTTTTTGCTATATTATTCTTTGTAGCATATTTAATTTCTAAATGAAAGGTTCTGAACACGCAACTAGTTTCTTGAGAGACGTCAATCACAAAAACGAATGTTTGCTTTACAGGTGATATTGATCTAACGAATGTGTTTGAGGTTGTCTCTGTTGATTTACTTAATGCTTTCTCCTGAGATGGTAGTATCCTCCTGTCTCATTCGTTACTATAATGTGCGTGGTGTTATAGCCTTCCTAGGAGTCTAACCTACCGTGTCATTAAAAGTTTACGAAAAAAGTTTTAGGTTCTAAAAGCTTCTCAATGTGGTAATAAAAAATTATAGGTACTCTGATGCGGACTTTTGATTATACACCACATCTGCATGGTTTTTAGTGTAGTAATGTACACTGTATTTTATGGCTCACTTGAATTCAATATCAACGACATTCACAAACAGACAGTTAGACAATATATATATATATATATATATATATATATATATATATATATATATATATATATATATATATATATATATATATATATATATATATATATATATATATATATATATATATATATATATATATATATATATATATATAATGTGTGTGTGTGTTTAAGTATATGCAAATCTCAACAGTTAGTGGAACATGGGCAGTTAAAACAGGAGGCGGGGAACTATGAATAGACTCAAGAGCTAAAACTTGGTAAGCACGACTAGGTGATTAAATACGCACACACACACACACACACACACACACACACACACACACACACCTTTAGGTGTATGGATACCGACACGAATATTACTATAATAAAATGAGACTCTTTTCTTTGAAGACAATGGTGGAAGCTAATCACCCAAATCAGCCACTGGGATATCTGAAAATCAGTTAAGAGTAGAAATTTAAGAATATATATGACATAGTTATTTCAATTCAGTTAATGAAAAAGAGCAGGACCAAGAGTTAGAGCTCATCCAAACTCTACCCAGCCCCATCCCTCAATAGCACTTCCCCTCTTAACTCATAGAGAATTACGAATACGTAATTACACGAGCGTATATACAGAGGAAAAGATGAAACAATGACAAAGAATGTAACATATATACATCATAATCCTGCATAAAGCAAGTCAACAGAGATGATCAAAGGATATGCAGGAGCGAAGAACAAGATCAAGTAAACGACGAGATAATATCCTTGTCTACGTAGCGACTGCAGAAAACGAAGAAATAGCCCATGGTCTGTCCTGAATAACGAGTAGCTGCTGTTTCAATTTTGCAACATTTGTAACATCTGCATAAGTGCAGACGCTAGAACAGCATACATTTCACCAGTGAAAGAACAGCGTGTGTGTGTGTGTGTGTGTGTGAGTGTGTGTGTGTGTGTGTGTGTGTGTGTGTGTGTGTGTGTGTGTGTGTGTGTGTGTGTGTGTGTGTGTGTGTGTGTGTGTGTGTGTATTTTTGCTTAAGGATATGTTAATAATTTAGTTATCATCCATTATGCTGCTTTCTGTGTAACGTTATATTGCGAACCTCTTGCTATTTTAATCGCTAGACTGATGTTTCTTTATTTTAGGACTCATGTTAAGTGCTAATCCAGAGTTGATTATACATTAGTGGTGAAGGCTCGATCTTCCTGTTTCGCTCAAAACAAACGCATTACCATCCATTATATACGTCCTTATTTTTCCCCCCAGATCGAAAGAGATCACTTAATACCGCGATATTTACGCCAGCGAGGCCAAGACATCGTCAGTGTCCACCGGCGTAAGAACAATCTGCTCTTAATGTTGCAGGTTTGAGAAGGAAACACGAATGTTGCTGCGAATGAAGATGCGCAGAGTTGAGAACTGATGATGCGCAGAGTTGAGGAGTGAAGAAAATGTGCAGTGAAACAAACATGACTGCGCAGCAAAGATGAATTATGCTGTGAACCGAAAATGTTCAGAGTTTGTTCACTGAAGCATTTATCCGGGTAATGTCAGGTCTCTTTTAGTGTTAAATACAATTAATCAACTTAGGGTGAGCTAAACAATGAAATGATTCATTATTTTTGGTATGATTGAGTTACTGTTAGGGGAAATTTAAGTCTCCATAAATTTTATAGTTTCGTGATTATAGCCACCAATGGATAAGACTAAAATGTTCAAAACCATTTTTTTATATTATTATTATTATTTCCCATCGTTATTTGTGGCTTTAAATCTCCTCTCAATAGAAAAAATATTATAAAGAATAGAGTAAACACAAATCCTTTTTTTTTTTCAACATCACTCATCAGCCTCTCTTCCAACGTTCTGTGCACAAATTAAAACAGCATGAGAGAGGAAAGATCTCTTATTTACCAAGCAACTATAATTGTATGATTCTTAGAAAGCAACTCTCTGTCTCTCTCTCGCTCTCTGTCTCTTTGTAGATTCTTCCTCATAAATCCAGACAGACATAATTTCCTTCACATTTCTGAAGACTGCGTAGGAAGAAGCAGTACGTGTTGTTTCTGCTAACATTTTTTTTTTCATGGCGAGAAGGAAGGTCTGCTTGAATTATCTCGCTGTTAAAGTTGTCAGCTGAATATTCGTGCTGTGTTGACTTTGCCAAAGCCAATGTTGACTGAAAGGGAGTTGTAGCGAGCAGGCGGGCGATGGAGGGATTTCTGTGAGGTGGAGAGTGTGGGATTGTGGTAGAATGTTGGAAAGTGTGGGAGTGAGGTGTTGAATGCGAGGTTGTGTTACAGAGTGTGGGAGTGCTGTGTAAAATGTATGAATGTGTGGTACAGAATGTGAAGTTTTGGTGGGAAGTGTTCTGTTATGATGGGGGCATGATGGGGGTTATTAAACTATGGTTTGCTGAGTTTTGCTATGGAAGAATTTGTAATGGGGTTGAGGTGAAGGACGATAGCTTGAGACGAAGACAATAAATGGAGAGGAGCTTCATTGAGACGCTTCGCCTGTGGAACAGGACAATTGGAGTTATGAGAGGAGAAAAACTAGGGAAGATTGAGATGGCTCGGCAAAGTGTTGATGTTATTGTAATGAAGGAAGAATATAAAAGGAAAAGATCAGTAAAGGGAACATAATTACGAAGAACATTAACATAGGAAGAAAAAATGAAAAGAAATAAAATTTAAAACACAAGACAAATGAGTATTTCTTAATACACAGGTAATCTCCCACTGAAGTTGAGTGACCCGAAAAGAAAAGAGGAAACAATTTCACAGCCACTCATTCATTTTCCTGCCTAAAGCGTGCAGACATCACAGTTCAGATGGCGCTCTGAACCGCAACTTCCTCCCATTACCATCAATAATATAAAACAATAATTAGCAATATAAAGACAAAATTGAAGTAGAACAGTAAAGACACTTTACGAAGTTTAATATTATTATTATGTTTTTGTTGTTGCTGTTGTTACTAAATTCATGAAGAAACCCCAAAGCCGCAGATTTGATCTATAGGAAGAGTAGCTATAATTCGCTGAATTAAGAATACTATCTACCCTCATTCAAAGAGCGGCTCATGCAAAACGGGACCTACTTTTACCCCTAGCCATTTCCACCTATGTATCTACCTCAACGCATCGTAGAGCCTTTCAGTGTGCTGTCTTCAACACCACTGCTTGGTAGTTTGTTCCTAACTAGACTCCAGCTGTCCTACAGGAGTGGTGAGATGATTGTGCAGGGCTCTTGATCCGATAAATTTGAGGTACTGTTTGCTTCCACGGATCAAGCCCGATCAGTTTCCTTGCCAGAGGCACTGTATAGCCCTCTGGCTATACAGCGCAATACTGGGTTATACAGGCATTACTGGGTTAGTCTCATCAAATACCAGTTTATTCATCTAGCTGGTGCCATAAACATAACAGAAAACGTTATAAAATTGACATTAAATACCTACTACGGAAATTATCCTAGTAAAGTGGGAATAGGTTGTGTTACGATATACAGCATGAATATCTGAATCCGGAGTCGTGGAAAAAAAATCCGAAAAATAGGAGGGTAGCTCCTATTCCTCGTAGCGATTACCCTTTGCTAGCATCAGAGGCATACATGAGATAAAATAGAAGAGAGAGCGTCTTAGTGGAACGTTGGTAAGGTAGTCCATAAGCCTAGTCTGAACCATGTTATTACAGTCATAACTCAAAGTTACCTTCGTCGGCCAACTCCTTCGACACATGGTCCTCAGCACATGTTGCTACCATCTAGCCCTCACCACTTAGCCCTTACTTAAGACATCATAACCCAGCCCTCAGTTCAATCCTTGCAGTCATTTTGCGCGCACACACACACACACACACACACACACACACATATATATATATATATATATATATATATATATATATATATATATATATATATATATATATATATATATATATATATATATATATATATATATATATATATATATATATATATATATATATATATATATATATATATATATATATATATATATATATATATATATATATATATATATATATATATATATATATATATATATATATATATATATATATATATATATATATATATATATATATATTTAGTAGGTTGGTAGACAGCAACCACCCAGGGAAGTACTACCGTCCTGCCAGATGACTGTGAAACGGAAACCTGTAACTGTTTTACATGATGGTAGGATTGCTGGTTTTTCTTTTTCTGTCTCATAAACACGCTAAGATAACAGGGATATCTTGCTACTCCTACTTACACTTTGGTCACACTTCACAGACACGCACATGCATATATATATATACATACATCTAGGTTTTTCTCCTTTTTCTAAATAGCTCTTGTTCTTTTTTATTTCTTCTATTGTCCATGGGGAAGTGGAAAAGAATCTTTCCTCCGTAAGCCATGCGTGTCGTATGAGGCGACTAAAATGCCGGGAGCAATGGGCTAGTAACCCCTTCTCCTGTATACATTTACTAAAAAAGAGAAGAAGAAAAACTTTATAAAACTGGGTTGCTTAAATGTGCGTGGATGTAGTGCGGATGACAAGAAACAGATGATTGCTGATGTTATGAATGAAAAGAAGTTGGATGTCCTGGCCCTAAGCGAAACAAAGCTGAAGGGGGTAGGAGAGTTTCAGTGGGGGGAAATAAATGGGATTAAATCTGGAGTATCTGAGAGAGTTAGAGCAAAGGAAGGGGTAGCAGTAATGTTAAATGATCAGTTATGGAAGGAGAAAAGAGAATATGAATGTGTAAATTCAAGAATTATGTGGATTAAAGTAAAGGTTGGATGCGAGAAGTGGGTCATAATAAGCGTGTATGCACCTGGAGAAGAGAGGAATGCAGAGGAGAGAGAGAGATTTTGGGAGATGTTAAGTGAATGTATAGGAGCCTTTGAACCAAATGAGAGAGTAATTGTGGTAGGGGACCTGAATGCTAAAGTAGGAGAAACTTTTAGAGAGGGTGTGGTAGGTAAGTTTGGGGTGCCAGGTGTAAATGATAATGGGAGCCCTTTGATTGAACTTTGTATAGAAAGGGGTTTAGTTATAGGTAATACATATTTTAAGAAAAAGAGGATAAATAAGTATACACGATATGATGTAGGGCGAAATGACAGTAGTTTGTTGGATTATGTATTGGTAGATAAAAGACTGTTGAGTAGACTTCAGGATGTACATGTTTATAGAGGGGCCACAGATATATCAGATCACTTTCTAGTTGTAGCTACACTGAGAGTAAAAGGTAGATGGGATACAAGGAGAATAGAAGCATCAGGGAAGAGAGAGGTGAAGGTTTATAAACTAAAAGAGGAGGCAGTTAGGGTAAGATATAAACAGCTATTGGAGGATAGATGGGCTAATGAGAGCATAGGCAATGGGGTCGAAGAGGTATGGGCTAGGTTTAAAAATGTAGTGTTAGAGTGTTCAGCAGAAGTTTGTGGTTACAGGAAAGTGGGTGCAGGAGGGAAGAGGAGCGATTGGTGGAATGATGATGTAAAGAGAGTAGTAAGGGAGAAAAAGTTAGCATATGAGAAGTTTTTACAAAGTAGAAGTGATGCAAGGAGGGAAGAGTATATGGAGAAAAAGAGAGAAGTTAAGAGAGTGGTGAAGCAATGTAAAAAGAGAGCAAATGAGAGAGTGGGTGAGATGTTATCAACAAATTTTGTTGAAAATAAGAAAAAGTTTTGGAGTGAGATTAACAAGTTAAGAAAGCCTAGAGAACAAATGGATTTGTCAGTTAAAAATAGGAGAGGAGAGTTATTAAATGGAGAGTTAGAGGTATTGGGAAGATGGAGGGAATATTTTGAGGAATTGTTAAATGTTGATGAAGATAGGGAAGCTGTGATTTCGTGTATAGGGCAAGGAGGAATAACATCTTGTAGGAGTGAGTAAGAGCCAGTTGTGAGTGTGGGGGAAGTTCGTGAGGCAGTAGGTAAAATGAAAGGGGGTAAGGCAGCCGGGATTGATGGGATAAAGATAGAAATGTTAAAAGCAGGTGGGGATATAGTTTTGGAGTGGTTGGTGCAATTATTTAATAAATGTATGGAAGAGGGTAAGGTACCTAGGGATTGGCAGAGAGCATGCATAGTTCCTTTGTATAAAGGCAAAGGGGATAAAAGAGAGTGCAAAAATTATAGGGGGATAAGTCTGTTGAGTGTACCTGGTAAAGTGTATGGTAGAGTTATAATTGAAAGAATTAAGAGTAAGACGGAGAATAGGATAGAAATGGATCTAATTTATATAAACCAAAGGAAATATTCATATTATTGTCAAAACTGCTTTTTATGAAACAAGATTCAATTATATTCCCGTCGACCATGGACTTGCTTGATACAACTTTCTCAACTTTTTGAAAATCAATTGGATGGTTAAAATCTCTCATATGAATAAATAGAGCATTGAAATCTTGTCCAGTTCTACTGCTATATTTATGTTGTTTTAATCTTAGTTCGAGATTTTTACCAGTTTAACCGTAATAAACTTTATCGCAAATTTTACAAGGAATCTTATAGACACATCCGTCAGCATTTTGGGGGGAATTCTTTATCCAAAGTTTTTTTTACTGTATCAAGATTTTTAAATACAACTTTGATATTAAAAGTCTTAAGAAGAGAAGGCATATCAGCCAAGTTTTCATGGTAAGTGAGAACCAACATATTTTTAGGTGAATAAGGTTGGTTGTCCCTTTTTGGATTGTAAAAAGTATTTCTAGCAATTTTAAAGATTTATCAATTACGTTTCTTTGGTATTTCAAATCATTAACTATTTCATAAATTTTGGATATTTCCTCATCTATGAACTCAGGACTACAAACACGTAAAGCTCTCAAAAACATTGATGAGAGTAGACAGTTTAACTCTATCTTGATGTAAAGAATAATAGTGTACATAGGAACAGTTATTTGTAGGTTTTCTGTAAATTTTAAATTTGAATTCATTATTACCCTTAATAATTAAAACATCTAGTAAAGGCAATGAGTTATTTTCCTCAAACTTAAAAGTAAAGTTTATAGAATGGGCTAAGCTATTTAATTTTCCAAGGAAATGGTGTATATCTACATTCTTGGGCATAAAACACAAAATATCATCAACATATCTGAACCATTTAGCTCTATTAGGGAGGATTGTGTTAAGCAACCTTGTTTCAAAAAATTCCTTGTATAGGTTACGAAGAACAAGTGAAAGAGGATTTCCCATTGCCATACCAAACTTCTGAGTGTAAAACTTATCATTAAATACAAATTTTGCATCAATAATGCAAAGTTTAATAAGTTTAATTATAGTAGGAACTGGCAATGGTAAATCATAATTAACGAGTTCTTTAGATAAGAAACTCAATAAATCATCAACAGGAACTTTCGTAAATAAGGAAGTAACATCAAACCTAACCATGTTAAAATCATTTAAGTCAGTCAAGGAGCTTAATTTATCAACTAAATCTATGTTGTTTTTAACACTAAAGTTAGAAATTTTGCCAACAATAGGGCTCAAAATGTCAACAAGCCATTTGGATAATTTATATGAAACAGGCGAAATTTCGCCTGTTTGCGAATTGTTAAGCATTTCAAATCTCTTTCGTTGTCCACTGCATGTGGGCTGATTTTATGAAATAACTTTCAAAACGAGCTTGGTGTCCGGAGGTATGGGGAAACATCGTTTAGCATCGGCTAAGCGCCCATACTTATCGCGGGTCTAGTCTCGTGGTAAAGTACTGTGAACTCTGATACAGAGTTAGCAGGTTCGAGTCCTGCTGTGGACGTAGAGACAATGTTCGTAAATCATTTCGCCTGTCTGCGAATTGTTAAGCATATATATATATATAATCTTTCTTTCAACACACTGGCCGTATCCAACGGGGTCGCCCAAAGGAAAAACAAAAGTTTCTCCTTTTACATTTAGTAATATATACAGCAGAAGGGGTTACTAGCCCCTTGGTCCTGGCATTTTAGTCGCCTCTTACAACACGCATGGCTTACGGAGGAAGAATTCTGTTCCACTTCCCAATGAAGGTAAGAGGAAATAAACAAGAACAAAAACTAGAAAGAAATTAGAAGAAAACTCAGAGGGGTGTGTGTATATATATGTTTGTACAAGTATGTGTAGTGTGACCTAAGTGTGAATAAAAATAGCAAGACGTACCTGAAATCTTGCATGTGTATGAGACGGAAAAAAAAGACACCAGCAATCCTACCATCGTGTAAAACAACTACAAGCTTCCGTTTTACTTTCACTTGGCAGGACGGTAGTACCTCCCTGGGCGGTTGCTGTCTACCAACCTACTACATATATATATATATATATATATATATATATATATATATATATATATATATATATATATATATATATATATATATATATATATATATATATATATATATCAATAACAACACTGTGACTAGCCAGGGACACGGACCCATGATATTCTGGCCCTTCTCATGGTGAGCGAAAATCACATGACGCTCTAACTCACAGGACCATGAAGTCCTACAAGAACCAAGCACCCAGCAAAGCTAGGTGTGTTACCCTTGGTCCGAGGACATAGGGTGGTGTGGGTGCCTCTGAGCTAATTTCATTCTACTCCTTCTTCGGTGAACTAGCGTCATGCG
>NC_091307.1:5748858-5783858 GCF_038502225.1 Cherax quadricarinatus
CCGAGACATTACAACAAATTTGTTTACGTTCTAACAAGCTTGTCTGACAAATAAGCAGTAAGCTGACACTTAACAAATTAAAGGAAGCCTAATAAGTGTAAGACATAATTAAAACTTTAATAAAGGCTTATTATCTTTACGTATTTGATTTACTAATAACAAGCTGGTTGAACGAGAACTGTCCACCAGCCATAATACATTCTTCCTTAAAGCCTTTTTATCCACTTCTCCGAGGCTGTGGGTCCCACAACGAGTGGTATTGATCAATAACAACACTGTGCTAACCAAGGATTCGAACCCATTTTGTACTGGCCTACCTCATGGTAAGCGAGAACCACATGACGCTTTAAACCACAAGACCACCCAACCCTACAAGTATGGCGCAGCCAGCACACAGCTAGCTGTTGGGCCGCCATCCGAGGGTATAAGGAGGTGTGGGAGCTTCTAAGCTAATTTCATTCTCATCCCTGTTTGGTGTACTAGCCTCAAGAGCAGCATTTATATATTATGGTCCTGTGGTTTAAAGCGTCATGTGGTTCTCGCTTACCATGAGGCAGGCAAGTACAACATGGGTTCGAATCCTTGGCTAGTGTAGTGTTGTTATTGATCTATACCACTCGCTCGTGGTTACAATAATATATAAATGTTGCTCGTGAGGCTAATACACCAAACAGGGATGAGAATGAAATTAGTTTCTGGAAGTAGGTCATACCCAAAGAGATGTGTTAGTAGTAGTAGTAGTCGTGACGGTTGTGTGCATGTAACAAAATTAAGATGGCGAAACGTCTACAATAAAGATACCCAGATGTTGCACATGTGTCTTAATTTCATCTTGCCGGTATACCATTCTTGTACAACTTGTCAGACACTGAAACATCATGGAATCTTGATTCTGAGGACATGCACACAATCTTCACGACTACTACTACTACTACTACTAACCCATCTCTTTGGGTAGGACCTACTTCCACTGGGGAATCCCACTTACCAGTGACTATGCCCTCGTCTGCTACACGTCCCCTTTCCACCTGACGTTAGTATATAAGCGCCAGGCTCCTTGCTTCTGCTTCATAATCTCCACGACTATGGTGCTCTTCGCACCAACTCCAAGGTTGAGGGACTGATTACCTCGTCTTCCGTATATAGTTGTACTGCCTTCAAATTATGTTCTGGAATTTGTATTGATAAAGCCAATGGATGGCGAAACGTCTACAATAAAGATACCCAGATGCTGAACATGTGTCTTAATTTCAGTAGTGTCTTCTCCAACCCAAAGTCAACAAAGACCCTAATCTTCCTCTGCTTCCTAGAGATTTCGCCAGCCTGATTGAACTCTGCATAAGCTTTAAGTATTTCTCTTCCTGCAACAGTCTCTAGAGGTAAACATGTTGGAAGAATATGAGATCTAACCTCAGCGCCGTCTTCGTGAACTTTTACATAAAGCACTTGGAAACCGAACTCCTTGCCAAAAATATCCACAACAATATCACATGGATAATTCAAACAAATATGTGATAGAATTAAACCAAGCCAGTCGCTCGCAAGAGGCAGGTCAGTTAAGTTTTCCCCAGTCCCCTACACGAATAACCACCTCATGCCTATAAAACCAGAGGAAGCTACCACCACCTAGCAGGAAGCCACCACTATCAACCAAGCAAACTGAAAGACACAAATTCAATTGACGTGGCCAGAAGCCAAAGAGCGGATAACTTTCGCAGTTACCTTGAGGCTGCGGTCCCTGTCATTATTCATTCTCTCCCATGATAGTTTCTCTGCTGTGTCTGAATGTGTTTCATTTATGAGACGCAGGAACTAGGAGGCTATGAGAGAAGTCACCAGCATGGACGGCAGGATAATTATATAGGTGCACCTGAAGGAAGGAAGCAGTGATAGGATACAGATACGTGAGAAACTCGAAGTTATAACTATGAAATAGACATAGAGTGGTAGATGGAGATATTTGGAATACACATGGATCGATAGACATGGAATAAACATGAAGGGATAAATATGAGACAGAGATAGGAGAACATAAATAGGACTGACAAGAAGTTATAGAAATGGGACAGACATAGAGGGCTATATGCTAATGATTTAGAAGCACAGATATCTGAAATACACAGGGATCGATAATATGGAATAACCTTGAAGGGATAAATATGAGATAAAGATAAGGGAACACAAATAGGACTGACACGACGTTATGGCAATGGGACAGACATGGGGGTTACATGCTAAAGATTTAAAAACACAGATAAGGGTAAATACGAAGTGATTACTATGGAATAAAGATAGGAGGATAGATGTGAACACTTGTGGAGAAGAGATATTAAAAAAATGTTCAGTAATCGCGTGAAGCTAAAGCTGCACATGTTTACAAAAGCTTAAGTGAGGACACAAAAAAAAAAAAAAAGAATCGGAGGAGCATTCCACGTAAGCAGGAGTGGGATCTAATAGGAAACCAACATTCCAGAAACCGGATGATTACCAAAACACAGATGGGAAGTCTTAGAACTTTACCCGACTTTGCATTAATTGCCATTTTCCTAAGAACTTTTATTTGACCAGCGTCAAGCCACTGCGGTATTACACACGGGGTTTATTTATCCCTGTTTGAATTAAAAAGACAATGACTTCTTTCTCTGCTTTTTTTTTTTGTCCCCAAATTGTTCTGGTCCAGTGTTACGGAGCCGGAATCTTTTGTCCGCTGCTAGGAAGTGAATTTTTTTTTTTTTGATATATGTATGGATACTTAATGTTAGGTTTATGCTTGATGCCAGTGACCTTGCTATTTACCGACAGCTGCTGAAAATGATAAGACAAATATTTATTATGCATTTTAATTACACGTTTATATAAATACTTTATGAAAGGTATGTTATTAATGTGTAACACTGAGTGAGCGGGAGGAAAGTGTTGTGGGCGTTGTATACTAAATATTTGCCAACAAGCTTGGGCAAGGCCTAGACTTTTAGGCTACTTGCCGAGACAGCCCTCCCTTACCTCTCAATTTCTTGTGTCGTGGGCGCCTGTCATTAACCAGGGAAGTAGGAGAGGTACATTTTCATTGTCTCTTTAGATACAAAGCCTCACTCGCTAACCTTTTCTTACACTATCATTTGGTGTACTGTTTCTGAGAGCCTTGGTTGTCTAGGCACCATGTCATTTGAGTCGATTTTGTTTCTGGTAGTGTGAACTCTATCGTTTTAATTACATTGTTGCCTCAGCCCAGAGAGACAGAATTAGTTTTTTGAGAGACTCGCTACGCGTCGGCTGGCTCGTTGTACGAGTACAGTGGCTCCATAATACACCTTATTTTCACCAAAACGTATCTCACATTGTCACTAGACTTTGTGTCAATACCTTGTCATGTTTGGACACTCTAAGAAAATGTTGTCTGCATACTTGGTCGTGTGCGAACTTTGTGTTCTGCTCTTTTGTACTTAGCCGTTGTGAGTGTATGGGAAGTTTCCTGTTTGTTTAGTCTGTGGAAATGTTTTTAGTGTTTTCTGTTTTCGAACTAATTTTCTGACATATATCATGTCTGAATCTAGAAAATGCACATTTATTGCAGCCATACAGGAGTTTTGACTCATTTATCTCGTGCAGCTTTACTGTATATTAACACATGTACGGGTTTATAGGACTGCATTGTGTGAAGGAGATATACATCAGATTTTATAGACTATTTGTAGTAAAAAGCTTAACATTGCCTGTCTATGAATATATCATAATTTTCTCACGACCTTATTCATTCATTTTTATGATTTTAAACTTTGAGATGTTAGGCTATATTACGAACACAGGTGTAGTCTACTGGCCTGCACACCTGGCTGTACACCCACTTAGGAAAGAGCAAAAAGGCAGCAGAGGGAGTAAATATTTGTATTTCCTTCAAACAGTAATCAGGAAGGTACAAAAAAAAAAAATACGGCCTATGTGTAATATATATATTCAGCTATGTACAATAGGGCAAATGCAAGCAAGAGTCATGGTGAGAACCATAGTGACCAGACTTGAAGGTAAGTCTGCCATGGATGATTCATGAGTGTACCACATCGCTTCACAACTTTGGTGGGGTTCCATGCGACTGGCTGGTTAAACCAAGGTACTAGCATAACGACGAGGGTCCCTCCTCAATACACTCTTAGCATCTGGTTCACTGGTCGGGAGGGCATGCCTATATGTGTGTGTAGCATACGCCAATAAAATGTAAAATACTCTTAACATGCTACAGCCTACAACAAACCCCGCTTTGGAAACAGGTGAGCATGTCTCACAGCCAAGAACTATAAAATCGGAATTTTCTCTTTGCCCTGAACTACGACGGCGGAATCGCCCGTGCCCGTGTTGTGAAGGCTGAATCTTCTTCGCCTAGTATCCGAAATGTATCTCGCCAAGTGTTACGAGGCAGGAATTTTCCTCTCAAATGCTACGGAGCCAGAAACTTGCCTGGTGCTTCAGAGCAAGAATCTTCCTCAACGGTTGCTACGGAGTAAGAATGTTTCTCACTTGGCACTACGGAGCTTGAATCTTATCGCCTAGTACTACCAACCAGAATTATCCTAGTCCATTTCCGGAACATTTTCCACTCGATGTCACTTAGCCAAACTTCTTTTTTTTTTAAACTGGTATGCAGAATATTTCTCTTTTTTTGGTGCTACAGTATCAGAATCTTCCTCGCCTGGTGTTACGGAGCCATAATCTTCCTTAACTAGTGTTACGGAGCCAGAATCTTTTTCACTGTGCTACGGCGCCAGAATCTTCCCAGCAGAGATAGCCGGTAATTAGGCCATCAGAGCTCTTCCAGCTGATGTGGTGGGAGGGTCGCCCATGAAGGAGGAGGAGCGATCAGGCGGAGGATTACTGAGCATCAAAGCCCAGCGCAGCGAGAGGGAAATTATTCACTCTCGGTTCAATTAAAAACTCCTGATTTTTATCTTCTTCATAAAAACTTCAGAAAATAACTCCGTGCGATTTTTTTTAGGTAATATATTTATCCTTCTGGAAGAACATACATATATCACATTCGTCGCCGTTGCTGTAGATCTGTATGCCTTACTATCTCTTTTTCGTATCTTCATCATAATTATCATTCATCTATACTGTCGCCAGCATTTTTCCTGTCCTGTAATAATTACCTATTAAACTCAGAGATCTTAATTTCACATATCAATTCCTTCAGCCTTGATGGAGGATAGTCTATTTCTTAGCCTAGAGCAAAGACATGAGTCCAGAGAAGCCAGTGAGGTGTAGCAGATGGAGATGTCACAGGTGAGTGGGGCCCCTCTAATGGAAATAAGTCACATTGAATAATTATAAGCAAGATGGCTGAACACATCCCTTGTACCAAGGTGCCATGGTGTTGCTGTGTTAGACAAGTGTCATAATATAAATAGTTTACAATACCATCAACTTGATGAGCAAGACTTACATGCAGCACTCGGGTATCTTTATTATCGAGACGTTTCACCAGCGCCTCAAGCTTCTTCAGTCGAATACAAGTGACTGTAACACTGGAGACAGCAGAAATAGAAGGTAATTTTGAGATGATCAGCCTTGATGGAAGGTCGTCAGTACACGGGATGTTTTTTCCAACAACTGTTTTGCATGAGTTACTTCCACTAGTGGGCCCCGCTCACCTGAGACATCTCCAGCTGTTACACTTCACTTCTAGCTTAATTATATAAGACTGCTACAGGGTAGGGATTGACCACCACCTATAAAGGCTGAGGGACTGATAACCTTAAAATGATCTCACTTCCACTTGTACCGTCTCCAATTTTACTATCATCGTATTCTACTGAAGAAACCTGCTGTGGAAGCAAAGTGTTTCATTAACTTGTCGTTATTATATAACATTTATAATATAAAGGGGGTATAAATCAGTTCCTTGGATCAAGAGTACCTTGCATCAAGGGACTTTCCTTGAGGGAAATTAGTGCAGTAATTCATAAAGGCGACAGAGACTTTTGAAACGCCAACAGTAAACGAGAGACCCAGGAGCACAAGGTACAATAACATGCGTAATTATTTTTTTGTCACTGTCGCTATCACGCATTTTTCTCTCTTAGCTAAAGTGATTTTCAGAAGTTGACTAAGACGATGAGCTGCGCACAGTTCTTAGGGAAATCGAGGTAATCAGGTGTGATCTGAGGAAATGGAGAGTAGCTCCAGTTCTTTGGAACAAGAGCCATTCACGAACGAGGCACCCATCCTTCGATGATGGGGTAATAGGGAAAAAATAGCAAGAGTTATTATTACATACAGAGAGAAGCACATGTTAAAGCGACGAAAGAGAAAATAAACAGGTAAACGTTTGACGAGAAAAGATGAATTGGTAAGAGGAATTTATAATGAAATTTATTTTAATTATAATTTATTATTATCGTCATTTTAAGTGCTAAACACTAAAGGATTATAAAGCGATCCACATACTTCCCAGAGCGCCGGAGTAGCTACTTTGTTGGGCACTCCACTTACATCCTGTGGACGGTAGCGGCTACTTCATTGTGTACCCTATATCCCGTGGACAATGGCAGCTACTTTACTATGCACCTCGAATTTATCGTGTGGACGGTAGCGCAAGACTATATGAATACACAAAAGACCTCGGGACTGGGACTCAAAAGGGTTAGCAGTTCATCTCGATAAATGTTTACAAATTGTATATCACCAGCTACTAGGATATTTGGGATATTTCATAAAAATATCTGATATCTTATTCTCGTTAACAAATTACCTTGACACATAGATTAGTATATCCTCAATAAGTAGACATATAAGTATAGATGTTCAAGTGACTACAAGACTGACCACACACTTGCGTTTAGCATGATCATCGTCTGTGCATATACCAAACTGCCAGAAGTATTTGTAAGCAAGTCTGTCTAGCTAGTACACCAAACGAATATCTTTACGTACATTGAAATATGCTTGAATCAAGTAACTGAAAGTTATCTAGAGTATAGGAAGAGGATGCCAAGTCAACCTCAGAAGAAAGAATGTCGACTGAGATGGAGTCTAAAACCCGGGAGTCGAGTGGTAGACAATGGTAGAGTACTGAGCGACCAGTGGTAGACAGTGGTAGAGTACTGAGCGACGAGTAGTAGACAGTGCTAGAATACTGACGGACGAGTAGTAGACAGTGGCAATGTATTGAGGGACGAATAGTCGAGCTACGTGGAGTCTGAAGCTCGGTGGTGTGGAATGACGAGAGGCTGATCCAGCCTAAAGCCCTGGATCAGCATGCCCTCATCCACGTGACGCGTATGTGAACATGCGGATGAGCGAAGATCCTATGGTGAACGCAAGGGTCGCCCTCGTCATGAGACCCTAAAGGTAGGTAAAGAGTACCCCCCTTCCCCAATACACCTTACCTTCTTGGAAGAGAACGTGGTGACAGAATAAAGGATGAATTGTGAACGGTGACGAAGGAGGAAACGAAGTGCTTCAGTGTTCTCTATCACCCTCTTACTTATCAGTAACATTTTTCTTTCTTCCCGTTTTATTTTATAATTATTATTATTATTATTATTATTATTATTATTATTATTATTATTATTATTATTATTATTATTATTATTATTATTATTATTATTATTATTATTGGTCGTTTTCCACCGAGGCAGGGTGACCCGAGAAAGGAGAAACACTTTCATCATACATTCTATCACTGTCTTGCTACGAATTCTCTGCGTTACATTCACACAGCACATTACCCTTAGACACGACTTATCCACTGCCACCAGCCTTTTCCTTGTTACATCATTCACCACCCATGCTTCACACCCATATACGAGCGTTGGTACTACTATACTTTCACACATTGTCCTCTTTTTCTTCCATGGATAAAGTTCTATGTCTCCACAGACTCCTTAGTGCTACACTCGCCTTTCTCCCCCCTTATAAATTCTAAGACACACCTCGTCTTTCATAGACTCGTCTGCTGACAAGTTCACTCCAAGAATCTAAATATATTCACTTCCTCCATACTCCCTCCAATCTGATATACAATCTTTCATTTTACCTAATTTGTTTATCCTCATCATGGAGAAGGTTCTCTTAGCCCAGCCTGATGCCAAACTTTTCTCGAATGCTAGTCTTGTCGATCTTATAAACTCTTAGACGATGCTGGTGAAGGGTTCTTGATCCATGGAATTGGATCACTCCCTCACTACATCAAACCTGATTAACTCCTACTCCTCTTATTTCATCGGCGCCGTACGGCTCGTGAGCGCAGACAAGTATTTATGGGCATGTAAAAAAAAAACGATGATTTTATCAGGATCTGAGAGTCTATCCACTCGTTATATCACTCCAAGACCTTCACAGGTACAGGTGGTTTGATCTGAAGGTTAGCATCTTTCTTGTTCAAGAGAAGCTGGGAAATCAGAAAACGGATGAAATTATATTGCATATATTGCAAGTAATATTCGAAGTACAGCCAGTTGTATATGTACTCATCAAACTATATCCACATGTGCTCATAGGGATAGATGGTCGCGGTCCCTCAACTCTTTCAACATCAGTCGTCTCGGGTGATACATTCCGAGTCCCAAGAGTTTTGTCGGATTTGCATTTGATTTTATGTATGAAGTTTACGTCTACTACTTCATCCCCTGCTGCGTTCCACTGCCCCACTGACCTCAGGCTAAAGAAGTTGCTCATATCTCGTTCGCTTATACAAATGTTTAGTTTGTATTTACGTCCCCTTGTCCTGGTCTTACCCCTTTTCATATTGATTTATCTCCTTTTACGTCTGAGTAACTTTTACATTGTTGCTATGTCCTCTCGAGATTTCAGTTTTCCAATATGCTGATTTGTATCCTTTAGCACTATGTTGTTCAAGATCAAGCTTTATCAAGTCTTGATAATGCTTTCTTTTATACGGAGCATCTTGATTTGTCATTCTCTTTTGCCCCTACCACTTCAGACCTACCTAGTAAGCTTCCAAAAATATAAGGTAGAAAATATCCATCCATGTAGGTACTGCCATTCTTTCTCATGAGTGTGAAAAGCAAATCCTTTCGGGGGTTGCTTGTTTTTACTTCTTGCACCATGATCCCTGGAACCATTAGCACTGTTCTTCTCTTCAGTAAAGTTTCCCAAAACACAGCCAATCTCGTGAATTTCAACAGACATTGAGACTCGAAGAGCAGCTATTTCCACGTGGTGAATTCTTGGTATTTTGGATGACTGATGATAGATAATCAGTCATACGAAATTTCTGAGAGCTGCTCACAGTGTACACGTTAACTGTATCTGGACAATATGTACACTGCCTAAGATTATATATTAATGAATCTCGTTCCACAGGCTCTGTACGATTCCCAAGAGTTTCGTACTCACCAGGTAATATAATTATAATAATTTACGATAGTGAATATTAATTGCGTTATAAGTCTCACGTTTCATGTAATCTTATTTTAAACAAAAAACATTAATAATATACTTTAAATAATACGATAAGTGTTTGTTTCGCGCTTAATGCAGCTCTTCATAACACATGATCGCTGTAAAAGCTGCAGAAAGACGTGATTGACTCAGGATATATCCGTAGGTAAGAGCAGTTCCGGGGCCATGAAAACAGACATTCAGCGTTGGTGTTATTTATGAGCCAGTGCTGGTGTGTGGCCAGGCACTCTTAGACCGATAAAACTTTCATATTACACAAGAGGAAAACATTTTCTTACCGTCCCTGGACACTACCAAGGCATTCAGCACAAATATTTTAGAGAGTGACACAAAGGCTAAGTTGCGAATGGGTCGACACATTTCGAGTGTTTAGTGCTCACAACGCAGCCAACTGCATAGTTCCTGTCGGAAACAGCAAATGTAATGGTTACCAAACACAGCAGTAACTAGTCTGGCAAGTAGAAGTAATAATATTAATGCTAATAATACTTTATTTCCATATTATGGAAATCCAGTGGATATGTAGAGCATTTCAAGTATTATAAGCATTTCCTGTCTATTACTTGTGCCATACCTATGACCGGTTTCGAGAATTCTTCTATTCTCTAAGCCCTGCCAGATGCCAGGCTTTTGACTTACTAGTCAAAAAAGGCTGTTACTGTCAGCAGCCTACAGGCGCAGACGACAGTGACAACCTCGCGGCTCTGGCATTTGCACAAGTTGCTGATCCAGTTTCCTCTTCGTAAACTTCTACGATTTTTACTCCCCCCACAAGATTTCAAGGGAGTTTTTTTTTGACGCCGGCGAGGTACTCTTGGTCCAAGGAATTGAATGGGATATCACCTTCCTTGGATCGAATCTATACGACCCATGAGAGTTTGGAGCTCCCTCTTCTCATCCCCACGTAAATGAAATAATCCATGTTAAATTTTCAGTATGGGAGATAATAATGAACTAAATAAATGAATTTATAATTATACTTATGAGGAAGCACTAACCAATGTCCGAAGAATGAGAGGTAATTAAGTTTGATCCAAGGAAGGGGAGACTAGTTCTTATTCCTTGGATCAAGCGCACTTTACCGGCACAAATGCAAGGCATCCCCACTCTGTCTTACGGTAAACTAGGACAGTATATGAAAATAGATACAAAAAAGGTGACTGGTGATCTATCACCTGATTACTTCCACAAGAGTTACAAGGATAAATTGCTAATCGATTATGTTGACGTTTTATTATGATAATGTAACAAAAGTATCGTCACTGTAAAAATTTATTACACTGAGAAATTATTTGGAGTTGTTGGCTTCATTATATTTTCATTTTTCTTAAAACGGCTTTACCTCCATTTCTCATGATGTATTTTCTGAGCTGTGTGTGCTTAGGCAGCGCATCAATAAGCACAATTACAGTAACTAGGAAGCCGTTTCCATGAAAAAACAGGAAAAATTAAGTTTATAAATGAAAAATCCTCTAGTTAGTTTAACACTAGGCGACAAATTTTAGCTCCACTCTGGGTAAAGTATCCTATAGAATTCTTGTTGAGCTACCAATGAATACACGCTATTTCGAAAGGTAAAAATGAGTTCTTCTTTCTCCAAAATGGTCATCCACGTAAGAAAAGTGTCACGAAGACTTAGTATCAGAAACTTGGAAGAAGATTGCAAAAGTCAGTTGGGATGCTGTCAAATCAACTTTTTGAAATTAGGGATGAAAACTTCAGCATTTGAATTTAAAAGCAGTAAATAATTGTAAGTAGTAGGAATGAAAAACAATATATAATTTACGGTATCAAAAATATGAAATAATTTAAATTATAGTTACAGTTAAAATTAAATATAATTAAATCAAACGGAATGCAAGAAAATGTAGTTGCAAGAATGGAAACCATAAAATATAAAATAAAAAAATTCCTCGGAAACTATTGACAGTGCGGCAAAACAAGTGCGAGATTCATAATGAGGTCAACCTAATTAACAAAGATAAGCAGAAAATTAACCAACAAAGCATGTTTATACAGCATGTAATTATACCACGACAGTTTCAGCATCAAGCAAGGCCAGTAAAAACCAATTGTTTGTAACAACATTTCCCTCATGTCACTTTCCCTCCAGTAGGATACCTTGATGCCGGTGAATAGTTCTTCATCCAAGGAACTGAAGCTACCTTACCTTTCACTGTATGAAGCTTGATTACCTCTTTATCAGGTTCTCTGTGATTCCAACAGGTTTAGTGCTTCCCCTTGAAAACAATAAAATTAATAATATTACGTCCCTTGTACCTGTGTTGTCGAGAGAAACCTGGGAATAAACACGCTCCAGCAACCACACCAGTATTTAGATGGAAAAAGACATAATTACATTCATTTAGGATACACTGAAGGCGTTTCGGTCCTGGGACCTTGATCACTTCAAATTCGAGATATATTTCATTTGATGATATGTTTCCACCCAACTGTTACTACTTCTGGTGGAAAATATGAAAGCCACATCCAAAAGCCATAAAACCATTATAATACAGTCGTTCCACTTTAGCGAAACTTCACAGTAAAGGCTTACGCTATTGTGTGCCTTCTCATCCACGACCCCATCTTTCACTTCCTACTCGAATTTTCAAAATTTACTTACCCAACAAGCATAGGTACAAATTTATCACATAAAAACATTAAAAAAATAAATTAGTAACTAATTTTTGTCACATCAAATTTGGAATATAAAAATGGAAAGAGAATGTATAAAGCCAAGTATGGCACCTGGTAAAATACACGTAATTCTTTTCCATTAACGAGATATGGCGTGGACACAGGGGCTACATAACAGTATTTCATCAGTTTTTGACTGCATAAGTCAGCCACTTGCATACCAGAGGTGTTAATTTTGTGTTTAGGGTTAACATGTCCTTTGAATTTAAGCTACAGTGGCTAACTTCTCTATGTATATGTCATTAGTCAAAATACACTTGGCTTGTATCACAAGCACTGTCAGATACACAAATAACCCGCACATAGAAGAGAGGAGCTTACGACGACGTTTCCGTCCGACTTGGACCATTTACAAAGTCAGAGATTTTAACAATACTTCTTAGAGAATTTTGTTACGATGCTTTAAGTATTGGCTATATAAAATGATTTCGAGGTATATTTTAAGTCTTATCACAAGAAAATAATCCTTACGAACAGCAATACATGCAGTGAAGCAAGAATACAAATGCTCTGTTTTGCCTGCCCAGTTATCAAGTGATGTTCACCGATATAAATTAAAATTTTCACCCAAATGACCGACTTAATACTATCGTTATTATAAGATGTTAGGTAGTTATGTACAAGAATTTCATAGAATCATCCAATACAAATATTTTTGAAAATTGATATATAAATTTAAGTCGAGGCTCGCTTACCAGTGACCCTTTGGTAATTTATTAGCGTTTGTCCGATCTAGGTAAGAACCTTAAAAACATCACCCGTTACTCTACCTCTCTGTGAATGAAGTGTTTCCCACTTTATCTGTAGAGTTTCTTAAAAATTGTGAAGAAATGTGTCATAACCCATGAATACGAATGGAATAATAACAGTAATAATAATAATAATAATAATAATAATAATAATAATAATAATAATAATAATAATAATAATAATAATAATAATAATAATAATCTCTATTTCTACAAGTATATGTACAAGGTATATACAGGCTTAGCTGACATCAATGACATAATACTGCATAGAAAAAACCCTTGTTATGCAGAGCACCGCTGGCAGATTAGGCCAAATTTGTCTCCAGGATGCAACCCACACCAGTCGACTATCACCCAGGTAACAATTTAACTGATAGATGAGCATGGTCAACAAGCACCTTAAGGAAACACGTCCTAATGTTTCCACCCGTACAGGGGATCGACCCCGGACGTTAGTTTGTGAGCTGAGTGGGCTAGCACTCCACTGTAACATGCGCCCTATAAAGCCAGAAGTCCCTTTCCCAACCTGACACGAGCATGTTACAGCAAATGTGAAAATTATAGCTATTCCATTGAGTCAATAGCCTAATCAGTTCAAATTATTTCCAATATATATATGTATAACCAAGAGAGAATTAAAATAAAATACGTTGAATAAATGTACATTAGTTAACAGGAGATACACAGTACATTCGCAAAGAGCTTTAATATCTTGGTAAACAATAGTTTTTTCTAACTAGAACAAAAGAGCTTTCAATCAAACTGATATTGTAGACACATCCACTTAATTAACAGACTCCGGTAGCTCTAAGACTGAAAAGGTAAAAAAATAGACAGTTCTGGTGTGAAATATAACAGTACCAGACCAATATGGTACTGTGTGTAGGACAGGTATAGAGGCCAGTATGTCAAGGATCGTGCTGGTGTTCCTGCGCAGGGACTAGCCTGTACGCAAGTACTCCTGCTGAAGGACTAGCCTGCATGCAGGAGCTCCTGCTCAGGAACTAGCCTGCATGCAAGTACTCGTGCGCAGGGACTAACCTGCATGCAGGTGTTTCTGCTCAGGAACTAACCTGCACGCAAGTGCTCCTGCTCAGGAACTAGCCTGCACGCAGGTGCTCCTGCTCAGGGACTAGCCTGCATGCAAATGATCCTGCTCAGGGACTAGCCTGCACGCAGGTGCTCCTGCTCAGGGACTAGCCTGCATGCAAGAGATCCTGCTCAGGGACTAGAATAAAATTATTCTCTGAGTTTACTACTCCCAGAATGTGAGGGAGCTAGGGTATTCCTCTCTGGTGTTTTCACTAGACAACTAACATTATTTGCCATGGTGGTGTAACGGTCAAGAGTATCAAGAGTTCAGGTGGCTTCCTGCGAGACTGCCTCAGGTTTCGGCTTCTAGTCTCGGCAAGTTGCAGTATTGTTTTTTGCTTTAAGCCACTTGTTGCCGTGTTTGCACTAATATATATAATATATATATATATATATATATATATATATATATATATATATATATATATATATATATATATATATATATATATATATATATATATATATATATATATATATATATATATATATATATATATATATATATATATATAAATAAATAAATATATATATATATGTATACATATATATATATATATATATATATATATATATATATATATATATATATATATATATATATATATATATATATATAAACTGCCGAATAGGTAAAACTGATAAATTTTCTTTTATACGTTTAAAGATATATTTGTTTTCATTTATGTTGATGAAAAAATTAATAATTTTGTACCAAAAGAACCTCAGTAAACTTACCTAAGCATATTATAACCAGCGCAATTTAATTTAGCCAAATCGAACTAAATATATTTTAGATATATTTGCAATAATTTAATAATAAACACAATGAAATATATTTTTCTCGTTAGGTTCGGAATGATTTTTTACAAAATTATTGCATACACAAATTTTTGCTTGCCTTATTCAGATAGAAAAGGGTTGCTGTTTAAGCCAAAATCGCAAGTTTTACCTATTAAGCACGATATATGTATATATATATATATATATATATATATATATATATATATATATATATATATATATATATATATATATATATATATATATATATATATATATATATATATATATATATATATATATATATATATATATATATATATATAACATGCCAGTGCCATCACTGAATGGGAGACTCTTGCTGCTCCAGCACCAAACCCTAGTGCAGCACTGGCTCATAATCAAGCTGGGATGGCCCGATCGCTGAAAAGATGCTTGCCAACATGCTCAGGGCTGCAACATCAGATATGGAGACTGCCCGTCTCCAAGCTGTGAGCCCACCTCACTCCGGGGACTTCCTCCAAACAGTTCCCATATCGGCAATGGGAACGCGACTCAACCCTAAGACCCTCCATATTGCAGTGGCTCTGCGCCTTGCTGCCCCAATTCACACAGAATATACGTGTATTTGCAGCGAAGCGCAAGCAGACCAATACGGTCTACATGGTCTTAACTGTTCCAAAACCAAGGCCTGGCATGCAAGACACAATGAGGTCAACGACATCATAAAGAGAACCCTTGCTGCAGCTGGATGCCCAGCCGAGAGGGAGCCCCGATCACTAGCAGCCAACAATACCCACAACCCAGCAAACCGCCCCGACGGGATCACCATCTATCCTTGGAAGAATGGCAAGCTCTTAGCATGGGACTATACCTGTGTGTCCACACTGGCTGACACCTATATCTATCACAGTGTTGGGCGACAGGGAGAAGCTGCTGACCACAGGGAGGAGTACAAAATCAGCAAGTACAGGGACATAAGCCAACAGTATCAATTTGTCCCAGTGGGATCAGAGACCTTGGAATCATGGGGGAAAAATGCCACTCGTTTCCTTAATGAATTGGGTTCCAGACTCATCGACACCACCAGGGACCCAAGGGCAGCCACTTTCATGTTCCAGCGCCTCAGAGTGGCCATCCAGAGGGGAAATGCTTGCTGCATACTTGGCTTGCGTCCGGCTTCGGAGGAGCTGGAGGAGATTAATGATCTTTAATACATTGTACCATTGTACAATGTTTGTGTTTTTCTGTAAATGTATTCTGTTTATTAATAAATGTTCACATAGAATGTAAAATATAGGGGGGTGGTTGGAGAAGAAAATATTCAGACCGTTCCGGGGAGAACCCTGAGGTACGTTTATTGTCTTCTCTGAGGATGAGGGTCCCCATTCCAGCTATAGTGGTACTTCCATATATATATATATATATATACATATATATATATACATACATATATACATATATACATATATACATATATATATATATACATACATATATACATATATACATATATACATATATACATATATACATATATACATATATACATATATATATATACATACATGTATATATACATACATTATTATTATCACACTGGCCGAGTCCCACCAAGGCAGGGTGGCCCGAAAAAGAAAAACTTTCACCATCATTCACTCCATCACTGTTTTGCCAGAAGGGTGCTTTACACTACAGTTTTCAAACTGCAACATTAACACCCCTCCTTCAGAGCGCAGGCACTGTACTTCCCATCTCCAGGACTCAAGTCCGGCCTGCCGGTTTCCCTGAACCCCTTCATTAATGTTACTTTGCTCACACTCCAACAGCGCATCAAGTATTAAAAACCATTTGTCTCCATTCACTCCTATCAAACACGCTCACGCATGCCTGCTGGAAGTCCAAGCCCCTCGCACACAAAACCTCCTTTACCCCCTCCCTCCAACCTTTCCTAGGCCGACCCCTACCCACCTTCCTTCCATTACAGACTGATACACTCTTGAAGTCACTCTGTTTCGCTCCATTCTCTCTACATGTCCGAACCACCTCAACAACCCTTCCTCAGCCCTCTGGACAACAGTTTTGGTAATCCCGCACCTCCTCCTCACTTCCAAACTACGAATTCTCTGCATTATATTCACACCACACATTGCCCTCAGACATGACATCTCCACTGCCTCCAGCCTTCTCCTCGCTGCAACATTCATCACCCATGCTTCACACCCATATAAGAGCGTTGGTAAAACTATACTCTCATACATTCCCCTCTTTGCCTCCAAGGACAAAGTTCTTTGTCTCCACAGACTCACCCTTTTCCCCTCATCAATTCTATGATTCACCTCATCTTTCATACACCCGTCCGCTGACACGTCCATTCCCAAATATCTGAATACATTCACCTCCTCCACACTCTCTCCCTCCAATCTGATATCCAATCTTTCATCACCTAATCTTTTTGTTATCCTCATAACCTTACTCTTTCCTGTATTCACTTTTAATTTTCTTCTTTTGCACACCCTACCAAATTCATCCACCAATCTCTGCAACTTCTCTTCAGAATCTCCCAAGAGCACAGTGTCATCAGCAAAGAGCAACTGTGACAACTCTCACTTTATGTGTGATTCTTCATCGTTTAACTCCATGCCTTTTGCCAAGACCCTCCTCGCATTTACTTCTCTTACAACCCCATCTATAAATATATTAAACAACCATGGTGACATCACACATCCTTGTCTAAGGCCTACTTTTACTGGGAAATAATTTCCCTCTTTCCTACATACTCTAACTTGAGCCTCACTATCCTCGTAAAAACTCTTCACTGCTTTCAGTAACCTACGTCCTACACCATACACCTGCAACATCTGCCACATTGCCCCCCTATCCTCCCTGTCATACGCCTTTTCCAAATCCATAAATGCCACAAAGACCTCTTTAACCTTATCTAAATACTGTTCACTTATGTGTTTCACTGTAAACACCTGGTCCACACACCCCCTACCTTTCCTAAAGCCTCCTTGTTCATCTGCTATCCTATTCTCCGTCTTACTCTTAATTCTTTCAATAATAACTCTACCATACACTTTACCAGGAATACTCAACAGACTTATCCCCCTATAATTTTTGCACTCTCTTTTGTCCCCTTTGCCTTTATACAAAGGAACTATGCATGTTCTCTGCCAATCCCTAGGTACCTTACCCTCTTCCATACATTTATTAAATAATTGCACCAACCACTCCAAAACTATATCTCCACCTGCTTTTAACATTTCTATCTTTATCCCATCAATCCCGGCTGCCTTACCCCCTTTCATCTTACCTACTGCCTCACGAACTTCCCCCACACTCACAACTGGCTCTTCCTCACTCCTACAAGATGTTATTCCTCCTTGCCCTATACACGAAATCACAGCTTCCCTATCTTCATCAACATTTAACAATTCCTCAAAATATTCCCTCCATCTTCCCAATACCTCTAACTCTCCATTTAATAACTCTCCTCTCCTATTTTTAACTGACAAATCCATTTGTTCTCTAGGCTTCCTTAACTTGTTAATCTCACTCCAAAACTTTTTCTTATTTTCAACAAAATTTGTTGATAACATCTCACCCACTCTCTCATTTGCTCTCTTTTTACATTGCTTCACCACTCTCTTAACCTCTCTCTTTTTCTCCATATACTCTTCCCTCCTTGCATCACTTCTACTTTGTAAAAACTTCTCATATGCTAGCTTTATATATATATATAAATAAATAAATAAATATATATATATATATATATATATATATATATATATATATATATATATATATATATATATATATATATATATATATATATATATATATATATATATATATATATAAGGAGGTCCGCCTCTAGTGCAAATTGTGGGACCCATATCCTCGGAGAAGTGAATAAAAAAGGGTTCAAGGAGAAATACTTGGATTTCTACCTGAAGCCATTTGAAAATTCCACTCACTCTACCACCCCATTTTTTTTACAAATAGGTATATTTTTATTACATGACATATTATACAAGACTTAAAGGATACATTGCCGATACAAATATGGCATATACAGTACATGAGGCTTGAGGTATACATTTCATGTACATATTGCTATGTTTATCACAGATTACAATGCGAAAATCTCATCCAGCTCTGACGAGCTGGAGCTCGTACCCAAGATACAGCTGGTGTTAGCCCTTTGAACTGAAGCGCTGAGTCCCTCGAACAGAAAATTATTCATCCTGGGATCCCTAATTACCCTAACGAGTCTCTTGCTTAGCTTCTTAAAGAACTTAGATGCACTCTTTCACCATGGGCCAAGGGCCTCTGACCCTCTGGGAACAAACATATAATGATGGGCAAGTTCACCATATTTTTAGAGTTTTGGGACTCCCTAAAGCTAGCAGCTACCCTTCCTTCCTGGTGTATTGGAGATAGATATCAGCCAATGTTAATGAACATGTTTAGTCTCACACCACCTGCTTACCGTCTGTCCAGGCTTGAAAGGTGATACCATCTGGACGATTTTGGTTACCATCAGATATGCATTGATGGGGTGGCTTCCTTATTGTTGGGCATGCTGCTGTTGTGAAATGCCTCTTGATGATATTAACCTCTTCCTGATTTTCGGTCTTTCCCTCGGATCTACGGTTAACAATACCATGGCATCTGAATCAGTCTACTGATTCACTGCCATAAATACACCAGTGTTCTGCGAGAATAAGGGCGGAAAGGCGAAGGGTAGCGCCGATGCATATGGTCAGTGAGCCGAGACGTGTGCCAAGGAAGGAGTTGGGAACAGCTAATAGGAAGACCCCTGCATGGTGGGCTCTATCCTTTCCCGACACACTCTGAAGCATTGCTGAGGCTATATTTTCCATCCCAGTGTGATTGTAATTGTTGGGGGCAGCAGGTCTGGTTTCAGAGACAGTTAGATTATCCCAGAGCCTGACTCCGCCTATGAACTTTTGGTCATGAGCTCTAACATTGTCCCAAAGGTGTTCAGGGAGACTCGCCGCTACAAGTCCACTGAATGCAACACATGAGAACAGGAAAGCAGGTAGTGCAATCTATGATTCCTTGAGGACACCAATACCTCCTAGTCTGACTGGAAGTGTAGCTTAGTCCCACTACCCGTCTTCTTGAGTACTTTCGTAAAAATATGCCTCGTGATACTGTTGTATTCATACAGTATAGGGCTATCATACGAGTGTGCACATCTTAAGAAATATCTTAACCTGCGCAGACTCAAGCACTTTGTGAGAAGGTACAAGGCATGTGGATGTCAAGACTGCCTTTTTGTTGTTCCATCCCCCTTAACTTGTCCAGTTTCTTCCTGAGAACTGAGCCAAATTACCTAACATTTCTGGTAATTATAGATTTTTAGCATTAATACAGAGCTATACAAGCATGGAAAAATGATGTGCATGAGTCTAGCACAATATAATGTGCTAATGTATGTAACATGCTCCTGTATGCAGATAAATTTACACATCCTCAGAAGCTCTTCGGTGAGGGAGAAGTTTAGATTAATGCACAGAGACGAGGTAACACGTTCCGTTTTAAATGTTTAGGTCACAAGGAATTATGTAATAATAGTTCATCATGAAAAATATCAAACACACCTAATTTTTATTCATATTATGAATTTTAGTGTATTCTATGGTGCTGATTCTGTTCAGATTTAGCACAAAGTATGTGACCTGTCCTGACAACATATTTGTGTTGCTTAATCCTAGCTGCAACATCCTTACCTATCTGACCAATGTAAAAATGTATTAGAGCATTTGATAATAATTTCATAACATAACTATAATTGGTTGTAATTTTTATAAGAAATTTTTTTTGTAGAAAATCGTTACAATATAACCATAAAATACTTGTACTTTATTGTTTATAATTTGGGGAAATATAAAAAATATCGTTTTTTTTCCCTTAGCATTAATTATTTTTAAACATTAAAAATACTATATGTGGAAATATATTTTCCTCTTATTGCTTTAGTTTCTTGTGTATTATGATTTCATTCATAATGGAAGTCTCAGCGTTTAACGCAATTCTTTACAAGTGTAATTTTAACTTTTAAGTTTATTCTTTCTTGTAAAATACACGTCAGTGTTAGTGCACGTCTTCGTTACAAAATTGAAAATTATGTGTCTGCAGGACCAGACATAATAGTTGCTCAAACATATTATTGTATCTAATAGACTTGTGGGAAAAATGGCAAAATAAATGGTTTTTCTTGTCATGTGTAGTTCGGAAAAATTACGGCGATGAATTCGGGATTAACATTGTAATATTCAGTTTACGCTAATTTTCTGGAAACCCAAAAATTTCATAAGAGACAATAACTCTCTGATAAATTAATTCAATAAGCTTAGAAGGTCTCAATAGGATATTCAGTCACACAATTAAGTTGATAAAAAAATTGAGTTTTATAGAAGCTGCACTACCCGGACAATACATAAACTATGCAATGTTATGGCCAGGGATCTCGTCCGAGATGTCAGGGGTTGTGATATTGGCTCACCGACCCTTATCAAAGTGAGACAAGAGGAGCTTGCAGTGAGAGCCTCTAGAGACTCGCCTGACCCGTGGCTCTCAGGGAGCCTCGACGCCAACAATGGGAAGAACTGCACTCGAGCTATCGCGATAATGACTTAATATCACCCCAGCGAGACAGTGGCCTCATTGTCATTCTGCTCACGGGTGCAGGATACACAGCGCTCTTAATGTCCCCTCTCACGCTCTCCGTCCTGTCTGTATGTGTTTCTGTCTGGAACCCCTTTTGTCTTTGTACCTGTCAGCCTGTCTCTTCCTCCTTCGCGATTTTCTTCTAGCCTCCAGCGTGTTTTAGCCCCGCTAAAACGCGTGTACTCTTCTCTCCATATACATAAGCAAAACACATTAGGTCATTTAAGATCACATGCCAAAAATAATATTGATGGTTAAGGCTAGATTTTCCTATTTCGTGACAAGCGCCGAAATTGTTTGGGATCATTAAGTACAAGTCGTGGTGGAGAGTCAAGCCTCTAATTTATTAGCCTATAATCTTAGCTAAATTTATATAATCAAATATAATTTAAATCTTTCTAATTTTTATAAATTTTTATAAAACTTTTCTAAATTGAAAAATTATTATTTATCATTAACTAGATTCCTTGTCCTCCATAACTAGGCAATAGAGTATTTTGTACATTGTGATCGCCGTCTCTTATTCTGTTTTTATCAGAGCTGTGACATTATTTCGAACATTCTTTTTGTTTCCTAATTTCAGTTTATCAGTCCGTTACTCGCCTGGTGGCATACCAATTTCTGTTCTTTTTCCATGTATGTTTTGAAACATGTTTACCTGAATTTTTAACACAGTAACTTAAAATTTCATGAAAATGCTCAGAGATCAAAATGCTGTGAAAATGTTTTTTCACCTAATAAGAAATTATATAATTTTGGGCACTCGTTTCTTTTCGTTAAATTTCCGCTTAGAGAGGAAATTTAAATGAAACTGATAATAAATTAGGCTTCTCCGACTTGTGTCCTGGAAAGAGAGATCCACAGTGACTCTGTGTACGTGAAGTTATTGAAGAACTGTTTGAAAAATGCCTTGTTCAGCATATTAAGCTGATATATTTACTTATGACCTTTCTTTTGAGACGATCACTATTTTTTTTTTAACAAATTAATATGGTTATAATTATTACCTTATTAATGGGGGGGGGGTGGACTGGTAATCCAGCGGAAGGCCTCTGTCTGATAACCAAAAAGCTCCAGTGGCAGGTCTTTATATGACGTCTGGAAGCACTTGACTTGTTTCCTGACGTATCTTACCTAAGTATTTTTTCTTGTTATTCTGGAATTTCTTTGTGACTATCATCCTTTCTTGCTTCAGCCTTCATCTCGGGCTTGTATATCAGTATTATAGTTGTAATGTTTCGAGCGTTGTCTTGCAGTTTGGCACATATGCGCTCTGCTTAACCATGTCTCCTTTTTCATTATCTTCATCAGCCTTTCATAGGTCTCTTAAAATGTTTATGATGCAGGAATTACTGTTCATGAGCTCACAGTGCTGCTCGCGATGAAGATCGTTATCTTTAAGACTGGTCAGATGTGGCTATTAGCAGACGAAGGATTGAGCCTCCATCACTTCTTAAGCTGAATATTCAGAGCAACACGCTTATAGCGTTTCATGAAATGGGATCTATGTAACATAGGATATGATTGTTTAATGAATTGGCTGGTAATAATCGCTTTCGTTTTACCATAGTGACATTTTATTGCAGTGTTTGAACATCCACAAAGAAAAATATTGTCTGCTTCTATAGTTGGGTTATCAGTAAATTTCCTCAACTCTGACTAGCAGAGGAGGGAGTGTGTGTGTGTGTGTGTGTGTGTGTGTGTGTGTGTGTGTGTGTGTGTGTGTGTGTGTGTGTGTGTGTGTGTGTGTGTGTGTGTGTGTGTGTGTGTGTGTGTGTGTGTCTGTGTGTGTGTGTCTGTCTGTCTGTCTGTTGTTATATTAACGACCAGTGGGGTGAAGATATCGTTGTTGAGACACCAAACAAGTCTCCACTAATGACCTGGCGCTGTTGAGGGTCGCTCTGAGAGGCGTGTGTCAAGGGGCTGGTGACAACATTGACACAAACTCAATACCTTTGTTTCCACAGCGACTATCAAGCTACCAATGGAAGTGCAATTTTGTCGCCGAGAACCACACATGCGCTTAAATGTTTAATTAAATACGTTTTCTCCGCATTCAAAAAAGTTTCAGCATTAGTTATATATAAGAACTACAAATTTGGTCAGTCTCTACTTACACGTGTGGGTGGGGACCGATAGCCTCTCAAAAGCAAACAAAATGGTCTCATGAAGAAATGTTGAGAGTTCTCCTCGAGGCTCTTTGAATATTTTACTTCTCCTACAACCCCATATTTTGTTCATACATGCACATATATGCGCATTATAAAAGAAAATTATATGTATACATTGTCTGCAGCAACTTCATGTATTACATAATTCCCTGAAGACTAAAATTCTGTTCACCAGAGACTGAGTGTGATACAGTCTCGAACTCTGTAAACGCACAATAAAGGTAGTATTATCCATGCTGATGTAAAAAGGAAGCCAAGTTATGAAGTCCTTCAGGAGATACAGTGGCCCAGAGAAGCTACAAACACAGGTCCTACATAAGACAGTGTCAAGTCTACATATACAAGTCCTTCAGAAGACACAGAAGCTGTACACACCCAGATCAAACAGAAGTCACTGTGGCTGTGAAAGGCTACAAAAACACGTCCTGTCAAAGACACTGTGGCTGTGTGGGGATGCACAAACACTTCCTGCAGAAGACAATGGCTGTGAGAGGCTTTAAACACAGGTTCTGTAGGAGGCGTTGTTTGAGGATTCATACACAAATCGTTCAGGAGATGTATACAGGTCCTCCAGAAGACACTGCCTGTGAAGGGCTACATGCATAACTCTTTCAGAAGACTCTGGAGTTGTGAAATACTGCAAATATAGCCCATGCACTTCATTCTGGAGGTCCCAAGGTGGTAATTCCAGTGATGTATAATCCACCACATAACAGCAGGAGGCCCAGGCAAGAGTATGATGAGAATAACAGAGCGATGTCTGACACTGGCTGAAGTTGCCAGAAGGGCTCGTGCAATCAGGGTAAATCTGGTTATAATGGGTGACTTCAATCGCAACGAAATCGACTGAGAGAACCTGGAGCCACATAAGGGCTTAGAAACGTGGAGGGCTAAGATGATGAAGGCGGTACTGGAAAACTTCATGTACCAACAAGTAAGGGAGACTATATGAGAGAGAAGGGAGGATGAACCAGCAAGACTGAACCTAGTATTCACCTTGAGTAGTGCAGATACTGAAGACAACACATATGAAAGACCCCTCGGGGCCAGTGACCATGTGGTTCTGAGCTTCGAATACATAGAGTTACAAGCAGAGAGGGAAGCAGGAAGGGCAGGACGAATGAGGCCAAACTACAAGAGAGGGGACTACACAGGCATGAAAAATTTCTTGCACGTGGTTCAGTGGGATAGAGAACTGGCAGGGAAGTTAGTAAACGAGATAATGGAATGTGACAACAAAAAGCAATGTAGCTGAGGAGAGGTTTGTACCCAAGGGTAACAGAAATAACGAGAAAGCCAGGATGAGTGAGTCCTCGGTTCACCCAAAGCTGTAAAGAGGCCAAAACCAATTGTACTATAGAATGGAAGAAGTATAGAAGGCAAAAGACCCAGGAGAATAAGGAGAGCAGTCGTAGAGCCAGAAATGAATATGCACAGTTAAGAAGGGAGGCCCAACGACAATACGAAAATGACACAGCAGCGAAAGCAAAATCTGACCCGAAGCTGTTGAACAGCCACATAAGGAGGAAAGCAACAGTCAAGGACCAGGTAATCAACTGAAGAAGGCAGGAGGGAGATCACAAGAAACGACCGTGAGGTATATTAGGAGCTCAACATGAGATTCAAAGAAGTGTTCACCGAGGAGACAGAAGGGACTCCAGAAAGACGGAGAGGTGGGGTACACCATCAAGTGTTGGGCACAAAGCGTACAACCGAGTAAGAAATGAAGAGGCTGCTAAGCGAGCTATATGCCTCAAAGGTGATGGGACCGGATAACATCTCTTCATGGGTCCTGAGAGAAGGAGCAGCAGCACTATGTGTACCACTAGCAACAATCTTTAACACATCTTTCGAAACAGGGCGACTACCTAAGGTATGGAAGATAACAAATGGAGTCCCATTTTTAAAAAAGGAGACAGACACGAAGCATTAATTTACAGATCAGTGTCACTCACATGTACTGTATGCAAAGTCATAGCGAAGATTATCTCTCTCTCTCTTCCTCTCTCTCTCTCTCTTCCTCTTCTTTTCTCTCTCTCTCTCTCTCTCTCTCTCTCTCTCTCTTCCCTTGTCACTCCCCCCCTCTCTGTCTCTTACCTTTTCCCTCTCTCTCACTTTCTCCCCCCTTTTCCCTTCTTTTCCCCTCTCTCCTTCTACCCTCCCCTTCTCTCTCTTTCTCGCTCTCTCTCACACTCTCTCCCCCTTTTTCTTTTTATCTTTCTTTCTCTCTTTCACTAAAAAAAAAAAATGGTTGGGACTCGCAGGAATCAGGGATCAGATGACAATGGTACTGGTAGGGATGAATGGATAGAGGAACAGTGGAAAAGGATAGAGCAAGAATGGGAGAGAAAATTAGGAGAGCTTTCTGAAAAAATGGAGAAAGAGTTCTCTGTGAAATGGGAAAAGAGGTTGGAGGAGACGAAGAATTGGGAGGCACAAGTCGAAACTGCAGTAGCCAGGGTAAAGGTCCTAGAATTTGAGGTAAACAGGCTGAAACAAGTCTCAGGGGTAGTGACCAGAGAAGACACACCATACGAAGCTGAGAGACTGAACAGGAAGGAAGGAGATATGAATTATGCTAAGGTCATATCAGCCTGCAAAGAAGGGCCAGGGAGTGGAAGGGAAGAGCAGATGGGTGCAGATGGAGAGGGAGATAGGTCGAATGCTGAGGCACAACCATGCTACCAAGAGCCACTGGAAAAATCAAGGGAGAAAATGACCACATACAGACAGGAACCAGAGTCACAGAGGGAGAGGCAATGGGAGGAGGAAAGGGCAAAATCAGTGTTTATCCATGGGCTTCGGGAGAGAGAGGAATGGACACACACTGAAAGACGGCAGGAAGAAAGAAAGGAGATTGAGAAAATCATCACGGAAATAGGGGGAGAAGACATGGAGGAGATTGTAAATTTTCAGAGAATAGGAGGGTACTTGAAGGGGAGAAACCGGCCGATCAAGCTGATTCTCAGGACAGAAACAGTGCGGAACAGGATCCTCCAAGAGAAACCACGGTTGAAAAGCTCGGAAGAGTACAAGAAGGTGTTCCTAGACAGAGACAGAACACAAACAGAGAAACAGCAGCTGAGGGAGAGGACAAAAAAGCGAAAGGAGCTAGGAAAGGAGACAAGGATGGAACCAGCAGAGGTCAGTCAGAGCAGAACAGACCAGCAAGGGCAAACACACACACAACTATCCTCAGAACCCCACAACCTATCACACCATCCCAACACACAATACAATCCATACCCACAGCTTCCACCCAACCCCCAACCATAGAATCCCACAGTATGCTACCAGGTCTCCCACCCTCACAGGCCCCCCAAACCACAGTGTTGGAAAGGAAACTGAAGGTATGGTACACAAACGCTGATGGAATAACAAACAAGTGGGAGGAGTGGCACGAAAGAGTCAAAGAGGCATCACCAGACATCATAACTCTCACAGAAACCAAGCTTACAGGTATGATAACAGATGCCATCTTTCCAACGGGATACCAGATCCTGAGGAAAGACGGAACAGAGGGGGTGAAGGAGTGGCATTGCTGATCAAACACCGATGGAATTTTGATGAGCTGGAGAGAGGAGACAGCGGAGAAGAAAGTGATTGCATAGCGGGAACGCTTCGCTCTGGAGGTCCCAAGGTGATAATTACAGTGATGTATAACCCACCACAGAACAGCAGGAGGCCAAGGCAAGAGTATGACGAGAGCAATAGAGCGATGGTTGACACACTGACTGCAGTGGCCAGAAGAGCTCATGCATGCAGGGCAAAGCTCCTGATCATGGGCGACTTTAACCACAAGGAGATCGAATGGGAGAATTTGGAGCCACATGGGGGCCAAGATACATGGAGGGCTAAGATGATGGAGGTGGTATTGGAAAACTTCATGTACCAACACGTAAGGGACACTACAAGAGAGAGAGGAGAGGATGAACCAGCAAGACTGGACTTAGTATTCACCTTGAGTAGTGCAGATATAGAGGACATCACATATGAAAGACCCCTTGGGGCCAGCGATCATGTGGTTTTGAGGTTTGAATAAACAGTAGAGCTACAAGTGGAGGGGGAAGCAGGAAGGCCAGGACAAATGAAACCAAACTACAGGAAAGGGGACTACACAGCAATGAGGAACTTCCTGAATGAGGTTCAGTGGGACAGAGAACTGGCAGGGAAGCCGGTTAATGAGATGATGGAATATGTAGCAACAATGTGCAAGGAGGCTGAGGAGAGGTTTGTACCCAAGGGTAACAGGAATAATGAAAAAGCCAAGATGAGCCCATGGTTCACCCAAAGATGCAAGGAGGCAAAAACCAAGTGTGCTAGGGAATGGAAGAAATATAGAAGGCAAAGGACCCAGGAGAATAAGGAGAGCATTCGTAGAGCCAGAAACGAATATGCACAGATAAGAAGGGAGGCCCAACGTCAATATGAAAACGACATAGCAGCAAAAGCCAAATCTGACCCGAAGCTGTTATACAGCCACATCAGGAAGAAAACAACTGTCAAGGATCAGGTAATCAGGCTAAGGTAGGAAGGAGGAGAGACAACAAGAAATAACAGTGAAGTATGTGAGGAACTCAACAAGAGATTCAAATAAGTGTTCACAGAGGAGACAGAAGGGGCTCCAGAAAGACGGAGAGGTGGGGTACACCACCATGTGCTGGACACAGTACACACAACCGAGGAAGAAGTGAAGAGGCTTCTGAGTGAGCTAGATACCTCAAAGGCAATGGAACCAGATAACATCTCTCCATGGGTCCTGAGAGAGGGAGCAGAGGCGCTATGTGTACCCCTAACAACAATATTCAATACATCTATCGAAACTGGGAGATTGCCTGAGGCATGGAAGACAGCAAATGTGGTCCCCATCTTTAAAAAAGGAGACAGACATGAAGCACTAAACTACAGACCAGTGTCACTGACATGTATAGCATGCAAAATCATGGAAAAGATTGTCAGGAGAAGAGTGGTGGAACATCTAGAAAGGAATGATCTCATCAAAGCAGCCAACATGGTTTCAGAGACGGGAAACCCTGTGTCACAAACCTACTGGAGTTCTATGACATGGTGACAGCAGTAAGACAAGAGAGAGAGGGGTGGGTGGATTGCATTTTCTTGGACTGCAAGAAGGCGTTTGACACAGCACCACACAAGAGATTAGTGCAAAAACTGGAGGACCAAGCAGGGATAACAGGGAAGGCACTGCAATGAATCAGGGAATACTTGTCAGGAAGACAGCAGCGAGTAATGGTACGTGGCGAGGTGTCAGAGTGGGCACCTGTGACCAGTGGGGTCCCACAGGGGTCAGTCCTAGGACCAGTGCTGTTTCTGGTATTTGTGAACGACATGACGGAAGGAATAAACCTGCAAACAGGTGTCCCTGTTTGCAGATGACGTGAAGTTGATGAGAAGAATTCATTCGATCGAAGACCAGGCAGAAATACAAAGGGATCTGGACAGGCTGCAGACCTGGTCCAGCAACTGGCTCCTGGAGTTCAATCCCACCAAGTGCAAAGTCATGAGGATTGGGGAAGGGCAAAGAAGACCGCAGAGTACAGTCTAGGGGGCCAGAGACTACAAACATCACTCAAGGAAAAAGATCTTGGGGTGAGTATAACACCAGGCACATCCCCTGAAGCGCACATCAACCAAATAACGGCTGCAGCATATGGGCGCCTGGTAAACCTCAGAACAGCATTCCGACATCTTAATAAGGAATCGTTCAAGACCCTGTACACCGTGTACGTTAGGCCCATATTGGAGTATGCGGCACCAGTTTGGAACCCACACCTAGCCAAGCATGTAAAGAAACTAGAGAAAGTGCAAAGGTTTGCAACAAGACTAGTCCCAGAGTTAAGAGGTATGTCCTATGAGGAGAGGTTAAGGGAAATCAACCTGACGACACTGGAGGACAGGAGAGATAGGGGGACATGATAACGACTTACAAAATACTGAGAGGAATTGGGAAGGTGGACAAAGATAGGATGTTCCAGAGACTGGACACAGCAACACGGGGACACAGTTGGAAGCTGAAGACACAGATGAATCAAAAGGATGTTAGGAAGTATTTCTTCAGCCACAGAGTAGTCAGGAAGTGGAATAGTTTGGGAAGCGATGTAATGGAGGCAGGATCAATACATAGCTTTAAGCAGAGGTACGATAAAGCTCATGGTTCAGGGAGAGTGACCTAGTAGCGACCAGTGAAGAGGCGGGGCCAGGAGCTTGGACTCGACCCCTGCAACCTCAACTAGGTGAGTAACTAGGTGAGTACACACACACACACACACACACACACACACACACACACACACACACGCACACACACACACACACCCACACACACACACACACACACATACACACACACACACACACACACACACACACACACACACACACACACACACACACACACACACACACACACACACACACACACACACACACACACACACACACACACACACACACACACACACACACACACACACACACACACGTTCTCCCGGAGTCATAGAGGCTACACACAGGTCTGGCAGAAGACACATAGGCAACATATACAAAGATCCTGAAGAAGATAAAGAAGAGGTCCTACAAGAGACACAGAGTTTACACGCACAGGTTCTACAGGGGGCACAGGGGAGGCAACACAAGGTTCTGCAAGAGAAACTGAGGGGCTACAAATATAGGGCTACTGGAGTAACTGAGAGGCTACATATATAGAGCTACAGGAGAAACTGAGAGACTACACACAAGTCCTACAAAAGAAACTGTAAGAGGTTACACACAATACGTATATCACCCAAGAGAAATATTGTGGACAGGCTTATGTACGCGTGCCACGTAGGACAGACTGGCTGGTAACATGAGAGTGTATGTATGTATTTGTTTTTTAGTCTGTTCTTGAGTGTGTGTGTACTCACCTATTTGTACTCACCTATTTGTGGTTGCAGGGGTCGAGTCTTAGCTCCTGGCCCCGCCTCTTCACCGGTTGCTACTGGGCCCTCTCTCTCCCCGCTCCATGAGCTTTATCAAACCTCGTCTTAAAACTGTGTATGGTTCCTGCCTCCACTACGTCATTTTCTAGGCTATTCCACTGCCTTACAACTCTATGACTGAAGAAATACTTCCTAATATCTTTCTGACTCATTTGTGTCTTCAACTTCCAATTGTGGCCTCTTGTTTCTGTGTCCCCTCCCTGGAACATCCTGTCTTTGTCCACCTTGTCTATTCCACGCAGTATTTTATATGTCGTTATCATGTCTCCCCTGACCCTCCTGTCCTCCAGTGTCGTCAGGCCGATTTCCCTTAATCTTTCTTCATAGGACATTCCCCTTAGCTCTGGAACTAACCTTGTCGCAAACCTTTGTACTTTCTCTAGTTTCTTGACGTGTTTTATCAAGTGCGGGTTCCAAACAGGTGCTGCATACTCTAGTATGGGCCTGACATACACGGTGTACAGTGTCTTGAACGATTCCTTACTAAGGTATCGGAATGCTGTTCTCAGGTTTGCCAGGCGCCTATATGCTGCAGCAGTTATCTGATTGATGTGTGCTTCCGGAGACATGTTCGGTGTTATACTCACCCCAAGATCTTTCTCCATGAGTGAGGTTTGCAGTCTTTAGCAACCTAGCCTATACTCTGTCTGTGGTCTTCTGTGCCCTTCCCCTATCTTCATGACTTTGCATTTGTGTGTGTGTGTGTTTAAGACTCGTTCCGATAACTTCACAAATACAATTAATAATCTTTACTGCTAAGCCACAAATGTTAAAAAAAATCTCCAATCATAAAAAAAAAATCAGTAAACCAATAAAACATAAAATTGTAATAGCAGTTGGTATGGGAATAACTACAAGTTAAAATTAATGAAAACATAATAGCATCAGATGAAAACTTTATTAAGACGACGTTTCGCCTGCAGTGCATGTTATGTCAAGTTCCGAAAATTGACAGATACAGTCCAGTGTGGGAAAAGTGCAAAGTCTAAACCACGGGAAATCAAAATAAACTTTACATTTGCTGCCTGTGTGTGATTATCAAGTGCAAATAATATCTTAGTTTTAAGCTGAAACTTCCTGGATGTAATATGTCAATATAAGAGAGTGTCAGCTTGACGAATAAGCTGTTAACCTTTAAGAAAATCACTGTCAGGTCCGTGTACCTCTGGCCGGGCGTTCAGTACGGCTCAGTGAGTAATAATAAGAGTAGAGGAGAATTGATGGCTTCATAATTATGTGCTCACCAAGATGAACTCACCATGCCTCAACTAGTTATATTCAGTTGTTCTCACCATGTCTCAACTAGTTATACTCATTTGCTCTTACCATGTCTCAACTAGTTATACTCAGTTGTTCTCACCATGCCTCAACTAGTTATACTCATTTGCTCTTACCATGTCTCAACTAGTTATACTCAGTTGTTCTCACCATGCCTCAACTAGTTATACTCATTTGCTCTTACCATGTCTCAACTAGTTATACTCAGTTGTTCTCACCATGTCTCAACTAGTTATACTCAGTTGTTCTCACCATGTCTCAACTAGTTATACTCATTTGCTCTTACCATGTCTCAACTAGTTATACTCAGTTGTTCTCACCATGCCTCAACTAGTTATACTCATTTGCTCTTACCATGTCTCAACTAGTTATACTCAGTTGTTCTCACCATGTCTCAACTAGTTATACTCAGTTGTTCTCACCATGTCTCAACTAGTTATACTCATTTGCTCTTACCATGTCTCAACTAGTTATACTCAGTTGTTCTCACCATGCCTCAACTAGTTATACTCATTTGCTCTTACCATGTCTCAACTAGTTATACTCAGTTGTTCTCACCATGTCTCAACTAGTTATACTCAGTTGTTCTCACCATGTCTCAACTAGTTATACTCATTTGCTCTTACCATGTCTCAACTAGTTATACTCAGTTGTTCTCACCATGTCTCAACTAGTAATACTCAGTTGTTCTCACCATGTGTCAACTAGTTATACTCAGTTGTTCTCACCATGTCTCAACTAGTTATACTCAGTTGTTCTCACCATGTCTCAACTAGTTATACTCAGTTGTTCTCACCATGTGTCAACTAGTTATACTCAGTTGTTCTCACCATGTCTCAACTAGTTATACTCAGTTGTTCTCACCATGTCTCAACTAGTTATACTCAGTTGTTCTCACCATGTCTCAACTAGTTATACTCAGTTGTTCTCACCATGTCTCAACTAGTTATACTCAGTTGTTCTCACCATGTCTCAACTAGTTATACTCAGTTGTTCTCACCATGTCTCAACTAGTAATACTCAGTTGTTCTCACCATGTCTCAACTAGTTATACTCAGTTGTTCTCACCATGTCTCAACTAGTTATACTCAGTTGTTCTCACCATGTCTCAACTAGTAATACTCAGTTGTTCTCACCATGTCTCAACTAGTTATACTCAGTTGTTCTCACCATGTCTCAACTAGTTATACTCATTTGCTCTTACCATGTCTCAACTAGTTATACTCAGTTGTTCTCACCATGTCTCAACTAGTTATACTCATTTGCTCTTACCATGTCTCAACTAGTTATACTCAGTTGTTCTCACCATGTCTCAACTAGTTATACTCATTTGCTCTTACCATGTCTCAACTAGTTATACTCAGTTGTTCTCACCATGTCTCAACTAGTTATACTCATTTGCTCTTACCATGTCTCAACTAGTTATACTCAGTTGTTCTCACCATGTCTCAACTAGTTATACTCATTTGCTCTTACCATGTCACAACTAGTTATACTCATTTGCTCTTACCATGTCTCAACTAGTTATACTCAGTTGTTCTCACCATGTCTCAACTAGTTATACTCATTTGCTCTTACCATGTCTCAACTAGTAATACTCAGTTGTTCTCACCATGTCTCAACTAGTTATACTCATTTGCTCTTACCATGTCTCAACTAGTTATACTCAGTTGTTCTCACCATGTCTCAACTAGTTATACTCAGTTGTTCTCACCATGTCTCAACTAGTTATACTCATTTGATCTTACCATGTCTCAACTAGTTATACTCAGTTGTTCTCACCATGTCTCAACTAGTTATACTCAGTTGTTCTCACCATGTCTCAACTAGTTATACTCATTTGCTCTTACCATGTCTCAACTAGTTATACTCAGTTGTTCTCACCATGTCTCAACTAGTTATACTCAGTTGTTCTCACCATGTCTCAACTAGTTATACTCAGTTGTTCTCACCATGTCTCAACTAGTTATACTCAGTTATTCTCACCATGCCTCAACTAGTAATACTCAGTTGTTCTTGCCATGTCTCAACCAGTTAAACTCAGTTGTTCTTACCATGTCTCAACTAGTTATACTCACTAAATTGTTCTTACCATGTCTCAACTATTTTTTTTTAACAAGTCGGCCGTCTCCCACCGAGGCAGGGTGACCCAAAAAGAAAGAAAATCCCCAAAAAGAAAATGTTTTCATCATCATTCAACACTTTCAGCTCACTCACACATAATCACTGTTTTTGCAGAGGTGCTCAGAATAAAACAGTTTAGAAGTATATACGTATAAAGATACACAACATATCCCTCCAAACTGCCAATATCCCGAACCCCTCCTTTAGAGTGCAGGCATTGTACTTCCCATTTCCAGGACTCAAGTCCGGCTATGTAAAAATAACCGGTTTCCCTGAATCCCTTCACTAAATATTACCCTGCTCACACTCCAACAGTTCGTCAGGTCCCGAATACCATTTGTCTCCATTCACTCCTATCTAACACGCTCACGCACGCTTGCTGGAAGTCCAAGCCCCTCGCCCACAAAACCTCCTTTACCCCCTCCTTCCAACCTTTTCGATGACGACCCCTACCCCGCCTTCCTTCCCCTACAGATTTATACGCTCTCCATGTCATTCTACGTTGATCCATTCTCAAAATGACAAAACCACCTCAACAAACCCTCTTCAGCCCTCTGACTAATACTTTTATTAACTCCACACCTCCTAATTTCCACACTCCAAATTTTCTGCATAATATTTACACCACACATTGCCTTTAGACAGGACATCTCCAGTGCCTCCAACCGCATTCACTACTGCATTCACAACCCAAGCTTCACACCCACTAAATTGTTCTCACCATGTCTCAACTAATTATACTCACTAAATTGCTCTTACCATGTCTCAACTAGTTATACTGACTGAATTGTTTTTCACCATGTCTCAACTAGTTATACTCAGTTGTTCTAACCATGTCTCAACTAGTTATACTCAGTTGTTCTAACCATGTCTCAACTAGTTATACTCTGTTGCTCTCACCATGTCTCAACTAGTTATACTCATATAAAGTAAAAGGACACAAGTGCAACTAATGTGACATTTATTGTGGCAACGTTTCGCTC
>NC_091307.1:5788858-5808858 GCF_038502225.1 Cherax quadricarinatus
TATATTGATTTCTTAACTGTTCCTCTCATCTTTTGATTTGTCTGTATATGCCTCTCTTTTGAGCAATGAGATGTTTTAATCTATTATTTATCCATTTAGGATCGTTTTCGTTTGATCTGATTTCCCTATTCGGAACATAAGTTGTGTGAGCAACTAGAAAACGTCATATCGGCAACCATCACGCAGTTAAGCCCACCCAGGTAATTTCTCAGTCCTATGAAATCAGCCAAGTGGAAGTCAGGGACAGAGACTTGAGTTCCATTCTTAGGGTAATTCCATGATATATTAAAACTTAGTGATTTGTGATCATTTTCCTCAAGCTTGTCATTAACCTTAAGATTATTAATTAGTGATTCCCTGCTGGCAAGAACCAAGTTAAGCAGATTATTTCCTCTAGTTGGTTCTGAATGATATCAAGAAAGTCGCTTGACTTTAAATATCCTGTTAAATTGTTCCAGTAAATTTGTCTAAAGTTAAAATCTCCCATCAGCACAACATTTTCTTTATAGGTGAGACTGACAAATTTGAAAACTATGTATGAAACCCATCTCTTGTGAGGAACAACAACAGGGAAACATAGCTAGCATTTATTACCAGTAAGAAACTATCATACAGAATAGGGGAGATGCACACTTTATATATATATATATATATATATATATATATATATATATATAAGGAATTCGCGAGAACATGCGAAATATACACAAACACTGATCTCTGGCTGAAGGAGACTCGAACCTACGAACCTTAGGACAAAGTACGCAGTGCTTTACCAATCTACCCACACTGGACAATACCTTGGCGTGTAGCATGCGCTACACGTTTGATCCAAGGCAGCCAGCTTTCAGGGAGAAGGCTTACAGCTTTTCATCTCATCCCCTGCATGCATCAGCCTTACTAGAAATTTGAACAATGCAAGGAATTCGCGAGAGCACGCGAAATATACACAAACACTGATCTCTGGCTGAAGGAGACTCGAACCTACGAACCTTAGGACAAGGTACGCAGTGCTTTACCAATCTACCCACACTGGACAATACCTTGGCTGATGCATGCAGGGGATGAGATGAAAAGCTGTGAGCCTTCTCCCTGAAAGCTGGCTGCCTTGGATCAAACGTGTAGCGCATGCTACACGCCAAGGTATTGTCCAGTGTGGGTAGATTGGTAAAGCTCTGCGTACCTTGTCCTAAGGTTCGTAGGTTCGAGTCTCCTTCAGCCGGAGATCAGTGTTTGTGTATATTTCGCATACTCTCGCGAATTCCTTGCATTGTTCAAATCTCTAGTAAGGCTGATGCATGCAGGGGATGAGATGAAAAGCTGTAAGCCTTCTCCCGGAAAGCTGGCTGCCTTGGATCAAACGTGTAGCGCATGCTACACGCCAAGGTATTGTCCAGTGTGGGTAGATTGGTAAAGCACTGCGTACCTTGTCCTAAGGTTCGTAGGTTCGAGTCTCCTTCAGCCAGAGATCAGTGTTTGTGTATATTTCGCATGCTCTCGCGAATTCCTTGCATTGTTCAAATCTCTAGTAAGGCTGATGCATGCAGGGGATGAGATGAAAAGCTGTAAGCCTTCTCCCTGAAAGCTGGCTGCCTTGGATCAAACGTGTAGCTCATGCTACACGCCTAGGTATTGTCCAGTGTGGGTAGATTGGTAAAGCACTGCGTACCTTGTCCTAAGGTTCTTAGGTTCGAGTCTCCTTCAGCCAGAGATCAGTGTTTATATATATATATATATATATATATATATATATATATATATATATATATATATATATATAAAGTGAGTACAAATAGGAAGTACGTCTTTCTGATGCTATCTTGCGCTGAATGACCCACATGGGTTTAGTGCTTATCACGAATGATTTACTTCCCATTTCTCCATATGACTGTCAGGGACGACGCCTTGTACAGTTACCAGGGATCAATAAGAAAACTTTTTACAAGTGCCTCGGCGCGTCCTCTTTCATATCAGTCGACATTCAGACGTCAATTTCGATCAAATTTTTCTCTGTGAGGAATAGAAGTAGCGAGGCAATTTTCATGTTTTGCAAGCGTGATGGGACCAATAAGTGTCGGGTTTGGCTGTGTTGACAAACAAATGCTGTGTCGGGCGTCCTACTTGACACTATAATGAACGACTCTAATTTAACTGACGAGAGAAAATGTAGTTATTTCGTTTGTTATTTATTAACATTTTATTTTTATCTGATTATTTTTTGATGGCTCGAGGTCGTGGAAGGAAGACAGCGAGAGAAAATAATGAACAAGTTTTAACCTTGAGCATTGTTTGTGGCGTCTCAGGTTGGTGTGTGGTTGCTGGGGTGTGGCTGGTGAGGTGTGGTTGGTAGGGTGTGGTTATTGGGGTGTGGTTACTGGAATGTGGTTACTGGTGTGTGGTTACTAGGATGTGGTTGCTAGTGTGTTGTTGCTGGTGTGTGATTGCTGGTGTGTGGTTGCAGGTGTGTGGTTGCTGGAGTGTGGTTACTGGTGAGTGGTTGCTGGGATGTGGTTGCTGAGATGTGGTTGCTGAGGTGTGGAAACTGGTGTGTGGTTGCTAGTGTGGGGTTGCTGAGGCGTGGAAACTGGGGTGTGGTTACTGGGGTGTGGTTGATGGTGTGTAGTTGTTTGGGTGTGGCTGATCGGGTGTGGTTGCTGGAGTGTGGTTGCTGGGGTGTAGTTCTGGAGCATGGTTGCTGGAGTGTGGATGCTGGTGTGTGATTGCTGGGGTGTGGTGTGGTTGCTGGGGTGTCGTGTCCTGCCGACGTGTGCTTGTAGTTGCTGGGGCGTGGTATGGTATCCAAGGCGAGGTTGCGGATGTGTGGTGAGGTTGCTAGGGTGATGTTTGGTGCCTGGAGTGTAGTGTCACTGCTGAGGTGGGTGTGGCACCTGAGATGCTGTGTGGTTGCTGTGTGAGGGGTGGTTACTGGTACAATACAGTATATGATTGTCAGTAAGCTGACGGACAAAGTATGTCATCGTCAGGACGGCTTTTGACGGTCCGTTTTTAACAATGTGGAAATAATCATGAATAATTACGTTGCACTGTTTTCTTTGGCAAAGGTTTAATATTAATTGTTACATGTGTAGCCTGTCTCTCTCTCTCTGGGCCCCAGTCCAGCCGTCAGTTGAGCTTATTTATGTGGGGTTGATAAACAAGAGGTGTCTTGTACTTTCTACCGCAGGGAAGCCTGGCGGAGAGAGCCAGGCGGTAGAGCCAAATATAGAAGGCTCAGCTACCATGCTGTCTGGTGGTGGATAGTCTATAGAAACCTATTTCTGTGGGTGAAGCCACTTCTGAAACGTGCTGAAGAACCCAAGTGGGAGTTTATATTATACCCGCAGGGGACTATTGATTCTCAGTGTACCTTGTGTTTGTATAATTTATATTTCCGTCTTCTCTAGTAGTATCACAAATCATTGTAGTAACCCATGGGTGAATGCACTAGGACGTGTTTCCTTAAGATACCGTCTGTCCCTCCACTACATCACTCTCTAGATTGTTCCACTTCTTGACAAATCTGTGACTGAAGAAATACATTCGAACAACCCTGTGATTCATGTGAGTTTTCAACTTCCAGTTGTGACCCCTTGTTGCTGTGTCATATCTCTGAAACATTCTATCACTATCTACCTTGTCAGTTCCTCTTAGTTTTGTGTATATGTCGTGCCGAACAAATAAAACTTGCGATTTTGATTTAAATAGCAACGCACTTCTTGCCGAATAGGGCAAGCTAAAAATTTGTGTATATAATAATTTCGCAAAAATAATTCTAAACCTAACCAAAAAATATATTTCATTGTGTTTGTTTATTATTAAATTATATTAAACTTATCTAAGATATATTTAGTTGGATTAGGCTAAATTAAATTGCACCTGTTATAATAAGGTTAGGTAAGTTTTCTAAGGGTCTTTGGGTACAAAATCATTAATTTTTACATTAACATAAATGAAAAAAATATATCTTTAATGTATAAAGCAAATTGACCAGTTTTACCTATTCGGCACGACATTATATATATATATATATATATATATATATATATATATATATATATATATATATATATATATATATATATATATATATATATATACATATATATATACTATTTATATAATAAGCAGTACAACCACTGTGAAAGAATAGTGAAATTCCCATCGCTTTCGTGATTTCTCACATTACAGTTCCTTGATAATGTGAGAAATCACGAAAGCATCTGGAATTTCACTATTTTTTCACAGTGGTTATTCTATATATTGTGATATTACCTGTTTTCTGTGATATATATATATATATATATATATATATATATATATATATATATATATATATATATATATATATATATATATATATATATATATTATTTATATAATAAGCAGTACAACCACTGTGAAAGAATAGTGAAATTCCCATCGCTTTCGTGATTTCTCACATTACAGTTCCCTGATAATGTGAGAAATCACGAAAGCGTCTGGAATTTCACTATTTTTTCACAGTGGTTATTCTATACATTGTGATATTACCTGTTTTCTGTGATATATATATATATATATATATATATATATATATATATATATATATATATATATATATATATATATATATATATATATATATATATATATATATATATATATATATATATATATATTTTCAACAAGTCGGCCGTCTCCCACCGAGGCAGGGTGACCCAAAAAAGAAAGAAAATCCCCAAAAAGAAAATACATTCATCATCATTCAACACTTTCACCACACTAACACATTATCACTGCTTTTGTTGCAGAGGTGCTCAGAATACAACAGTTTAGAAGCATATACGTATAAAGATACACAACATATCCCTCCAAACTGCCAATATCCCAAAACCCCTCCTTTAAAGTGCAGGCATTGTACTTCCCATTTCCAGGACTCAAGTCCGACTATATGAAAATAACCGGTTTCCCTGAATCCCTTCACTAAATATTACCCTGCTCACACTCCAACAGATCGTCAGGTCCCAAGTATCATTCGTCTCCATTCACTCCTATCTATCACGCTCATGCACGCTTGCTGGAAATCCAGGCCCCTCGCCCACAAAACCTCCTTTACCCCCTCTTTCCAACCCTTTCGAGGACGACCTCTACCCCTCCTTCTTTCCCCTATAGATTTATATGCTTTCCATGTCATTCTACTTTGATCCATTCTCTCTAAATGACCAAACCACCTCAACAACCCCTCTTCTGCCCTCTGACTAATGCTTTTATTAACTCCACACCTTCTCCTAATTTCCACACTCCGAATTTTCTGCATAATATTTACACCACACATTGCCCTTAGACAGGACATCTCCACTGCCTCCAACCGTCTCCTTGCTGCTACATTTACCACCCAAGCTTCACATCCATATAAGAGTGTTGGTACTACTATACTTTCATACATTCCCTTCTTTGCCTCCATAGATAACGTTTTTTGACTCCACATATACCTCAACGCACCACTCACCTTTTTTCCCTCATCAGTTCTATGATTAACCTCATCCTTCATAAATCCATCCGCCGACACGTCAACTCCCAAGTATCTGAAAACATTTACTTCTTCCATACTCCTCCTCCCCAATTTGATATCCAATTTTTCTTTATCTAAATCATTTGATACCCTCATCACCTTACTCTTTTCTATGTTCACTTTCAACTTTCTACCTTTACACACATTCTCAAACTCATCCACTAGCCTTTGTAATTTTTCTTTAGAATCTCCCATAAGCACAGTATCATCAGCAAAAAGTAACTGTGTCAATTCCCATTTTGAATTTGATTCCTCATAATTTAATCCCACCCCTCTCCCGAACACCCTAGCATTTACTTCTTTTACAACCCCATCTATAAATTTATTAAACAACCATGGTGACATTACACATCCCTGTCTAAGACCTGCTTTTACTGGGAAGTAGTCTCCCTCTCTTCTACACACCCTAACCTGAGCCTCACTATCCTCATAAAAACTCTTTACAGCATTTAGTAACTTACCACCTATTCCATATACTTGTAACGTCTGCCACATTGCTCCCCTATCCACTCTATCACATGCCTTTTCTAAACCCATAAATGCAATAAAAACTTCCCTACCTTTATCTAAATACTGTTCACATATATGCTTCAATGTAAACTCTTGATCTACACATCCCCTACCCTCTCTAAAACCTCCTTGCTCATCCGCAATCCTACGTTCTGTCTTACCTCTAATTCTTTCAATTATAACTCTACCGTACACTTTTCCTGGTATACTCAGCAAACTTATTCCTCTATAATTTTTACAATCTCTTTTGTCCCCTTTCCCTTTATATAAAGGGACTATATACATTTATAATTTTTTGTTCTCTAGTATAATTTTTCTGAGTTGTGATAGTGTTCTCTCGTAAGTGAAGAGGAATCTCTCCGCTTCCTCCCTTCCCATGGTAAGACATTCGGTTTTATCAGCTCAGTGATATGAAGATTATCTATATGCAATAAGCAAAGTTCCCAACAAACTTTGGAAAAAAAAGTGAAAGATTAGTTACGTTTTTTCATACCTGCACTTGAAAGGCACAACACACCCACTCGTTAGGTAAAGAGACACTGTTGAAGTAGCCAGAAAGTGAGACTGAGTTTAGGACACTAGTTTGATGACATTTTGTTATTTTGACCCTACGTAATTACCCAATGTAAATTATTTTTTGGGAGTTTTTGGTGGTTAAGCTCCTTCCTTTTTAACTTTCGATCTACTAACGACAATTTGAGCGGTATTATATGTTTTAATCCGTATATATTGTTAAGTCTTCCTTTATTAGTAGTACTTTATTCTTGTTATTAACTCATTCATCTCTTCAACTGTAGCTTCCCTTCATATCATCTGAAAGATGAGCTTCCCTCTATATTATCTCATACTCAGCCATTTCATATCGATGTATTTATGAAGGGTCGAGTCTTGGATCCCTCCTCCTTTTAACTTCAGTCGATTTGTGTGTGTGTTGTGTTGCGTTGTGTGTGTGTGTGTGTGTTGCGGTGTGTGTGTGTGTGTGTGTGTGTGTGTGTGTGTGTGTGTGTGTTGCGGTGTGTGTGTGTGTGTGTGTGTGTGTGTGTGTTTGTGTGTGTGTTGCGGGGTGTGTGTGTGTGTGTGTGTGTGTGTGTTTCATTTTGTGTGTGTGTGTGTGTGTTTCATTTTGTGTGTGTGTGTGTGTGTGAGAGAGAGAGAGAGAGAGAGAGAGAGAGAGAGAGAGAGAGAGAGAGAGAGAGAGAGAGAGAGAGAGAGAGAGAGAGAGAGAGAGAGAGAGAGAGAGAGAGAAAGACAGACAGACAGAGACAGAGACATAGAGAGATGGTTTGGTACGGTTTGTCAGGAAACAGGACAAGTGCTTCCTCACCCACAGGTGGAGCTTATAGTCATCTGACCGAGGCCTCCCGCTGACTTACCGGTCCACCCCTTTAAATGTTATGGTTATGATTATAACCATTCTTGGGGACAGAGATAAAGAGATGGGGTTGTCCCGCTAACGCTGACTACCTCAACTAGGGTTTTAAATATATGACTAGCCCTCAAGTAACACGAAAGTCTTATTAGTGCTACTGAGATGTCAACGACAGCTGTCCCTCTGTCTCTATCACTGGTCTGTGTTTGTAACCTGTCTGCGTTTGTCAATGTCTCTCTGTGACTCTCTTTAAATATTTTATTCTACAAATTTCACTGTTTACTTTCAGTCTTAAAATTTCCTTGAAAACATCGTCTCTTAAAAACTTTAGCGAGGAAGTAGCAATATAGGATGATTTGGAGGATGTATAAATCTGTAGTAAAGGGAAGGAGTAAGCCAATGAAAACCATAGAAACTTATTTTAATTTGGAAGACTCGAAATGTTACTGTTGTGAAGTAAATAGACTTTATTTTATACTTTTTGTGAACATCAAGGCTTTGGACCAAGGTTCTGGGTTGTTTCAAAGTTAGTGACACCAAACTGAAGGAAAGTATCTCCATCGGACCTCAAATTCGGAATATACTCTTATTGTTCCTTGATAATGTGAGTAGTCACGAAAGCGCTTGGAATTTCTCTATTTTTTCACAGTGGTTGTTTTGCATATTTTGAAATCACCTGTTTACTGTGATATTATTGCATATATATATATATATATATATATATATATATATATATATATATATATATATATATATATATATATATATATATATATATATATATATATATATATATATATATATATATATATATATATATATATATATATATATATATATATATATATATTATTATCACACTGGCCGATTCCCACCAAGGCAGGGTGGCCCGAAAAAGAAAAACTTTCACCATCATTCACTCCATCACTGTCTTGCCAGAAGGGTGCTTTACACTACAGTTTTTAAACTGCAACATTAACAAAGTTTTACATAAAGAGAAGCACAGGTTTTGGTAATTTATAATAATAATAATAATAATAATAATAATAATAATAATAATAATAATAATAATAATGTAAAAGACTGAAAGATAACGTAAAATGTAATAATGTAAAACATTGAAAGATAAATATAAGAATAAGCAATATAATAATAATAATAATAGTATATGAAGAGGATCAGTATGCACGCTGCAGCAGCAACAGTAGGTGGAGCAGGAGAGTATCAGGGTTGAGACCTCGTTAATGACCAGACAAGGGCTGGATAACGAGCTTCGTGTGAGTAACAAGGTCGCTGCATCAGGTTACTCAAGCAGCGCCATGAACCGCCTCCTCTCACCAACAACTTGACATACACAAAAGATCACCGAAAAATGATCCTCATTAAAAGTCCCACGACGCTATGGTGCAGTCTCTGCAGATCTGTATATGGTTTCTCGTCTCTTTCTCGATTTTTTTTTCATTGTTGAGGAGGGTGAATGATTTATTTTGGCGACGTAAACTTATCGGAATTATAGGTAGCAGGACAACAGGTAGTTCTCAGATTTGGTAGGGACCATGGGGAGGGTCTTTCCCATTATTAAGGTTATGGGAAAAACACTGAACCTTTGAAGATTATAAGCTTCCAGGAGAATGGGTGAGGGATAATCAGGTTTCATCCCAGGGAAGGGCAGGTAGCTTTAATTCCTTGGATAATGAGCCGTTCATCACCATCAAGGCACCGTCCTCGAAGTGGAGGTCCGATGTTATTTATTTTCTCCATATTTTTTAATGCATTGACTTATAAAATCAGTGAATGAATCTGCTACCTCTATGTTTTTATTATACTAAAGAGAATCTGTTCTCCACTCACCAGAATGCAATCACGTGGTCAACACGTTAATTATATGCTCATTAATAATATGACACTTGTCAAGGGATTTTTTGACCATGATTAATATTTTATAAAACTATGAATCGTTACACACCACAATATGGTTTGATTAAATGAAATGTGCTTTTAGTAAGAAACGCAAAACTTGATGAGTAAAGACGGTGATAAGACATTTTTGTTTAGGTTACCTGTATATGTGGCAGGCGGACATAGCAACACCAAGAAAGGAAAGACAGTTTAAGTGTGAAAGCAAGGAGAGGATACATTAAACTGCATATGTGTTTATGTTTCCATTGTGTCGGTATTTTATACCATTTATTTTCAGGGAGAGGATACACTCAATCTCCGGCTAATTATAAAAGCATATATATTAGCAAGTAGCGGACAAAAGACAAAATGCAAATTTTTCAGGACAAGTTATTGGAAACTTTTTTGTCTTGGAACCTTCGTCATTACAAATGTGTAAAGGGTATGGAAATACTAGCGCATATAGCAAGAAGGTCTGACTCCCACTTTCGGTGGTGGGCAAGGCTATGCTTAATCGGTGATCTTGTGTGCTAGTGGTGGTGATATTATAATTCCCGGTTTTATTGTGTGACTGTGTTTGTTATGGCAATCAGAGAGGCATTCTAACAGTTGTTTCTTTTACGAACCAACTCTGAGATGACCACTTGTGCATTAGCCCAATTTAACAGGTAACCCACTGTGCCCCTGTGGGCCTGTGGGCCACACATACATTAACGTTATCCTAGTTGTGTATCCATATGTTGGAATAACAGCCACAGGATGAACATAGGACTCACAGTAAACTAGCTTTATCCGTATAAAAATCCGAAAATCATGCTTTTCATGAAGCTGTGTGTATTAGTTTCGGTTCTGATTCAGGACTTTTTCTGGTATATTATTCAAAAACTGACGCTCTGCTTCCCTTCTTATCCTTGCATAGTCATTATTAGCCGTTTGCTTATTTCCCTATTCTGTGGCATCCTCAGTGTTCTAAGCTTTTATCTGTTTTTCTGTTCCTTCCTTTGGCCTCTCTGTAGTTCAGATTAAACGACGGACGCTGTATTTTGCCTCTGTGCCTCTCTGTGGCCTCATGGCATTTTCTGCCTAAACCCTCCAACCCTGTCGTGGGTTGTCTGACCATTCAGTTCCCTGTCCCACTGGACTTCTTTTAGAAAATCTCTCATCGCTCTTCCCCCTCTGTACATGTGTGTATCAGTTACCCTCTGTTAAATGATAGACACTGTGTGTGTGTGTGTGTGTGTGTGTGTGTGTACTCACCTAGTTGAGGTTGCGGGGGTCGAGTCCGAGCTCCTGGCCCCGCCTCTTCACTGATCGCTACTAGGTCACTCTCCCCGAGCCGTGAGCTTTATCATACCTCTGCTTAAAGCTATGTATGGATCCTGCCTCCACTACATCGCTTCCCAAACTATTCCACTCACTGACTACTCTGTGGCTAAAGAAATACTTCCTAACATCCCTGTGATTCATCTGTGTCTTTAGCTTCCAACTGTGTCCCCTTGTTACTGTGTCCAATCTCTGGAACATCCTGTCTTTGTCCACCTTGTCAATTCCCCTCAGTATTTTGTATGTCGTTATCATGTCCCCCCTATCTCTCCTGTCCTCCAGTGTCGTCAGGTTGATTTCCCTTAACCTCTCCTCGTAGGACATACCTCTTAGCTCTGGGACTAGTCTTGTTGCAAACCTTTGCACTTTCTCTAGTTTCTTTACGTGCTTGGCTAGGTGTGGGTTCCAAACTGGTGCCGCATACTCCAATATGGGCCTAACGTATACGGTGTACAGGGTCCTGAACGATTCCTTATTAAGATGTCGGAATGCTGTTCTGAGGTTTGCTAGGCGCCCATATGCTGCAGCAGTTATTTGGTTGATGTGCGCTTCAGGAGATGTGCCTGGTGTTATACTCACCCCAAGATCTTTTTCCTTGAGTGAGGTTTGTAGTCTCTGACCCCCTAGACTGTACTCCGTCTGCGGCCTTCTTTGCCCTTCCCCAATCTTCATGACTTTGCACTTGGTGGGATTGAACTCCAGGAGCCAATTGCTGGACCAGGTCTGCAGCCTGTCCAGATCCCTTTGTAGTTCTGTGTGTGTGTGTGTGTGTGTGTACTCACCTAGTTGTGGTTGCGTGGGTCGAGTCATAGCTCCTGGCCCCGCCTCTTTACCTGGCCGCTACCCGGTCACTCTTCCTGCTCCGTGAGCTTTATCATACCTCTTCTTAAACCTATGTATGGATCCTGCCTCCATTACATCACTGCCCATGCTATATCACTTCCTGACAACTCTGTGACTGAAGAAATACTTCCTAACATCCCTGTGGTTCATCTGAGTCTTCAGCTTCCAATTGTGACCCCTCGTTGCTGTGTCGCATCTCTGGAACATCCTGTCTCTGTCCACCTTGTCTATACCTCTCAGTATTTTATATGTCGTTATCATATCATGTGTGTGTGTGTGTGTGTGTGTGTGTGTGTGTGTGTGTGTGTGTGTGTGTGTGTGTGTGTGTGTGTAACAATGAAACTCAACCATTCTGCCTTTTTTCTTCGTTGTGGTTATTATTGCTTCAGCTGAGCTTGATAGAACAATGTAATAACAATTAATCACTTTCTATAAAGAATGCAATATCTGCCAGTGGAGAATTTCTTCGCCGCAATAATTTAAATGCACATTAATAGGGGTTCTTACCCCCTTTATTGTAACACTTGTTTATATAGCAACTTCAAGTTATTGCTTCGTTATTGTTACCGTTGCTTACATTACAACTGGGAATTATTACCCTCTTAATTGCTTCCTTTTTAATATCGTCATTAGGAGTAATTTCTCTATTGCTACATTCGTTGAAGTTTTTTTTTTTACCTCTTTGTTGATGTCTTTTTTAATATTACCACTAGAAATCAATGGCAAATATTTTTATTGTGAACATTTATTGGAAAGCTGACAGCACTAATGGATATTGAATTGAGAGACTACATTAAATTCCCCCAAAATTAAGTTTGGCCGGCGTGCATCCTTTATCAATATACATCCAGGTTTGTTGCCTAATGCAGAGTGTACCGGTTGCAATGTTCAATTGTATTTACGATCTGTTTGGTAAAAAACAAGAGGCTGGGAGCAGGGAGAGGAGGGGAGGGAGAGAGAGAGACGGGGGTAGGGGATGGAAAAATGTTAGAGAAAAGGAAGGGGGATATGAATGTACAGGGAACAGATTTGTTCCATTACATTTTATTCTCTGTATGTTTTGCCTGTGATTACCACCACAAAATGGGATATCCATCTTGTTATATATATATATATATATATATATATATATATATATATATATATATATATATATATATATATCTATCTATATATATATATATATATATATATGTCGTGCCGAATATGTAAAACTTGGTTTAAATAACAACGCTCATCTTGCCATATAAGACAAGTGAAAATTTGAGTATGCAAAAATATCGCAAAAATCATTCTGAACCTTATGAAAAAAATACATTACATTGTGTTTGTTTAGTATTAAATTACTGTAAACGTATCTAAAATATATTTAGTTGGATTAGGGTAAAATAAATTGCGCTTGTTATAATAAGGTTAGGTAAGTTTTCTAAGATTCTTTTGGTGCAAAATTATCAATTTTTACATTAACATTAATGAAAAAATATATCTTTAAAAGTATAAGAGAAAATTTTAGAAAGAACTTAATTTTAAACGAGTTCTTGCTAATTGACCAGTTTTACCTATTAGGCACGACGTATATATATATATATATATATATATATATATATATATATATATATATATATATATATATATATATATATATATATATATATATATATATATATAGATTCACATTAATTCTGTTCCTGCAAAACTTTTCCGGTTTGAAGTGTCTTCCATTTCCTTCCCTTTGTAACTTTTTTTCTAAATGATTTTATGATTTTTTTTCTTTTACATTATTCTTTATTTCTTTTAACTTTTCTCCATCATTTACTATCTAAGTCTCTGTTTTTCTCTCTAGAATACAAACACTCCAGTGAACGGACACGCAAAAAAAATATGCATTCCACATCTGGCTTGAGTCCTATTACAGTTATATAGTAACGCAATCAGGATAATTGGGATTTATTATTATTATAATCAAAGGGGAAGCGCTAAACCCGGAGGATTATACAGCGCCTGGGGGGGGGGGATGTGGAAGGCAGTCAGGCTTAATTCGGGGAACTGGAGCACAGATCCAATGCCCTAAATCAAGACCCCCTCACCAACATCAAGGAACCTTCCTTGAGGGGAGGATAATTGGGAACAATTTGCTACATGAAAATAGATGTACTAGACTTATGCTGGCAAAGTAAAGCAAAAATTATACCAAGAAAATCACGCACGTAAACTAAGCTACACATTCAGCACAAAGAGAAAAATCGGTTGGCGTTTAACTTTTTCACCCCAAATTGACAATCTTGACTAATATGAAATAACTAGGCGAGTTGCGGCAGCTGTGGTGTCCAACTGAGGTATCCCTCTCATTTATAAAACCAACTCACTGTACATAAACCCCACAAAAGGTCTAGTAGATGTACCTTAAATCCCTCAAGAGACAGTAGACCTTTGAGTTCCAATTAAAAAAACAATAACGTTACTCTTTATTACCTTTGCACTGAAACTAATTCCAGGAAAATAAAGTCAACCAAAAAAACATCTAAAAATTCTTAAAAAGAGACTAATGTGTTAGTTGTTCAGAAATTTAAGGAATACTTGCATCCTTTTTTTTTTATATATATATATATATATATATATATATATATATATATATATATATATATATATATATATATATATATATATATATATATATATATTTTATTTAAAACAGTACAGAACAGTTAATAAAAAAATAATACAAGACCTATCCGGCAACAGATGTGATAACCTTCCATCGCCACACAACTCCGTGTGGCTTCCAACACCTCCCCCCCTTTACCCCCTATTCTAAATCAAACAAGTTTACCACAGCAACCTGCATTAATCTTACAGACATATTGACATATATACATTAATATAACAGTTGTCATGCTTGTCCACAAAGTGTATTAAACGACCACAAGACTGCCTGAACAGTGTACTAACAACAGTCATGGTTTAGATATATATCACAACAAACAGTACACTGCTACAACATAAAAGACACGTAGCACACATAAATAATTCACTACAGGAAAAGACACCTATTCCTTAAAATTATCCCCAACATAAACGTGTTTAAAGCCTCAACCCCCCCCCTTTGTATTTCCCACCCAAACCTATTCCCAACCAAACATACAAATTATACAGTAAAGAAAAAGAATATAACATCGTAACACATTGATACAGGACAAGTATATACACAACCCATTTCACAAATATCCTCAAGTAATTACAAAGGGTCTATCCATGTACATACAAGAGGCCTCATAACAGCAGGTCCCTCACAACTGACACTACCAGTGTTTTTATACATTGTGTATGCATAGGTATAAAATACATACCCAATACTTGACATAGAACATAAGGACGCTCCTCAAACCTCCACCATACAGACCCCACCCCATAATATTATACAACATAATAGTCCAAGATTCACACACACAGCAGCAGCATACGCCACCTCAACCACACCAGCGTACCTTAGGCGCACACAGGCGCAGGCAGCAACACCTCTAAACAGAACCTAACATTACTCATACTCCACAATTTGCAGACACATCTGAACAGCACATATCAAGTCACTTTCATCCTAACACTGGGCACATGCCCCTCAAGGCGCACGCTATCTGACGCTCCCAGACACACACCTTCCACGATGATTCCCGCCCCTATCTAAACCCCCCCTCCCCCTCGCACCTGGCTAAGGTTTCCTCCCTCGCTTCCCACTACTACTTTTGCTTGCCCACTTGGGCCCTGGGGCCACGTTTGCCACGCTCTCCACGCACGACACCCGTACCCCCTGGCACCACCTGCTGTCGCTGCACCTCCACTAGCGCACCGCCCCCCATCTACCGATGCTTTCTTCCCTGTGCGTTGAGCCGGCGTCAGGACGTCGTCAGAGTCCGACATTGCTGCCGCCCTCTTCCTCGTCCCAGCGTCCTTCTTCATGTTTGTGACTGGATCGTCCACACGATGAACCTCCACCACCACCTTCGTCTCAGCCTTCTGACGAGGGGTCACCACGTCCCCGCCAGCCCCACCAGCACCAACAACCGCCTCCTGCTGCTCTGCTGCCACGGACACGATCTCCGCACTGGCTGTCGGCACAGCCGGGGAGACCACATCCGTAGATGAGAACATGGTATGCAAAACAGATGCTATTGTCGCATCCAAGTCCTCCACTTCCACCGTCACCTGGTCCTCCCCGGAAGCCTGCTGTACCACCGGCGATGCAGATGACTCGAGGGACGACAGCTCCAGATTCGACACCACCACTGGCTCAGTCTCCTCACTCCAAAGCCGACCGCTGCCCACACTCTGCTGCCATATGATCATAGTCACCGCAGAGGCGGCACGTCCGTCGTTGACCAGCATACGACACCATGACCTGTGTGCGGAAGTCATCAAGGTACACATACGATGGTATGGCCTGGCGTAGAGACATCTTAAGGGTAAACGAACCGTCTGGGAGACAAGCATACGCCCCAGCCACCCGCATGCCTTGTTTAGCCATGTGTACCACTCCGTATCTTCTGAAAACACTGCGGAGATCCGTTGCATCGGCCTCGAAGGGCACATTGCGCAGTTTCACCCACGTATATTGTCGAGAGACATCCACCATACGCACATGCACGTCAGGGGACACATCTACGCAGAGATCTTGGAATTGCTCAACCAGCTTCTCGTACACTGGCTCGTAGAGTAGTTTCACAAATATCCGGTAGGCGCCATTTAATGCCACACCGTACAAATCCTTGTCCGCAATACCATAAGTGTCACGGATAATCTTAGGTAGCAAAACTTGTTCATTCTCAGGCGTAATCGACCCCCGAACAAGCTGTATACCAACGGTATTCACCCGCCTTCTCACGCTGAATACCATGACGTCACTGGATAGCTTGCTAGACTGTCAGCAGAGAGGTATGAGGCACGTCCACACTCCCTGGCAGCTAGGTCGCGAATGCATACTTGTATCTACATGAAAGACATCTACAAGCCAGATTTGAAGTGCGAGTCAAGAAGTGTTTATAATCATAAAAAGCAAACACAAACTATATAAAATCATTAAAGAACTCATTACTAGATTTTGTTTAGGCTTTTGGTTAAAGACAACCGTGTGTATCATGCGGGATGACGAGGGTAAATATGATACCCAGCATTTTTTTTTTAATAAGAATCACAAATTAATACTTACAAAGCCAACTTAAAATCCTCACTTTTTCTCCGCTACCAAGCTACCAGCTTGGAAATTTGAAGCTGATATGAAGAGCATTCTCAAGTTATTGAAAGGAAGCCACTATCCCAGTTGGTTGCAATGACCAGTAGCAGTGCAAACAAAGCTAATAACCCATTTACAACCTGACAGTTTGAAATCAGTCATAGAAGCAGTTAACAAGTTATCGTAATGAGACCAAAATTTCACATTATCTAGGTAATGTTACAAAATTGACAAATTTGTACCTACAGATTCCAAAGCTTCTCCTATTTTTCGTTTGCATCAATGTTACAAGTTTGAAGCTGTTCAGAATAGGTACTGTCAACTAACAGCACAGAACAGAAGCAAAACTAACTCTTGTTAATAAACTGTAGCCTACGCATCCCAATAACAACCAGTGTTTTGGGTCATTCAGGATATTGCTTGGAAACTGCTGCATTAACTTCATTCGCGAAATTGGTATCTTTATGATCCAATAATAATCCTAACCTTCCTGTAAGAAAGAAGGTGCATCCACTTTAAAAGCTTGAAGTCGATCAGAAGAAGCTTTCTTAACTTGCTGCAAGGTAACCTTAGAGTAAGAAAAAAAAATCTACAACCACTATGGGCCTCTTCTTTCGGGTGATAACATGTAACAATACTAGTAAACTGAAGTCCTCGCTATTCTAGTACTATTTCTCACAAACATGCATTACAAACGATTATAGTCAACAGGCTCATTTTCATTAAGCATAGGCCGGTGGGATGAATAAAGAAACAGGCACAGTGCATTCAACGCTAGTAAAGCATAGGTCGCTACTCTGACTCACGAAATAGTAATGTTGACGGCTTTGAGGGGACGTGAGCTAGAGTTCGTCACGGCCGCGCTAGCGGGAGATTCGTCTGTAAAAACTTGCATTTGTGGTCACAGTGGTGCCTATGCTAACCTTCCTATGGTGTAGGAATATACCTAGTTGGATGAATCTTATTGTAGCTAGCTGGCCCAGTGGCTAACGTGTCGGTCGGGAGTTTTGTGACTCTCTGATCGCGAGTTCTAACCCCACGAGTGGTATGGTTTTTCGTTGTTCTCTTCGTTCTCTTAGGACAATTTGGATTAATAACCTAGGAGAGATAACCTGGGATAATCCAAGAAAACTAAGTAATTTGGCTCATTTCCATTTTGATCTTTATTAAGCTATCTCAAGACACGACTTACAACAGTCCACTAACCCAGGACTTAGATATCTATTTACTGCTAAGTAACATGGGCAGCAGGTGCTGGGAGGTTCATTCATACCTCTCTCCCCGCTCACAATTCGAGATGAGTGCAGGTGTTTTGAGAAACTACTGTCTTGCCACGCTCCAGACATTGTGCCGGCACTACTGAACTTGCCACCTTATGACAAAAAATCCTATCATGCGATTTTTACCTGAATAATAAACCAACAACAATAGCAGGAAATTCCAATCACATATACAACGCCCGTACAACAGTTGTGTCACTCGTCAATATCAAAGCTTCTAGTTAGGTTCTGCAATTATATTCTGCACCGCAATGAATACTTAATTCACAGTTACCTAAATAGATTGCGTCAATAGCAAGATTTACACAATTATCCAGAGAAATGGGCTTCGTGTTGGTGGACAGAGGCATTTACGTGGGTAAGGCGTAAGCAATTACTCTCAATGACAACACTAATTGCAGACTTTTCTACTAAAATGGAATTATAGAGTGTTTCTCAATACCGACTACAGTTGTCTCTCATTATAACGATTCATCGAGTATTTTTCATTCAGATGGGAATTATTTTAGGGTGATTGGCATTATTACTTAATTATAACTAACAATTTAGTTAATGGCTTCTACTATTTGCAACATTTTAACACGAACATGTTTGCATCATGCAAAACTGGGCAATACAGAAGAAAAAGGCACAATACCGTGACTCGAACAATACACAAATAACCCGCACATATGGGAAAGAAGCTTATGACGACGTTTCGGTCCTACTTAGACCATTAACTAGTTATTGTATTTATAAGGAAGCGCTAAACTTGTTGGAGTTTGAGGTGATCAGATTTGATATGAAGAGAAAAGAGTGGCATCATTTCTTTAGATAAAGTGCTCTTTAAGAGCATCAAGACGGCGGCAATTCTCATGAAGGAAGCTGAGGTGGGTAAAGAGAGCTAGTAAAGCATTTACTGAAAAAAAAAATTCTACGTATCACCATTACCGCAGAAGTTTTCCGATGCGTAATGGCCTTCCAAAGCGTTAGGCAAGATATATAGAAGGCAGTATATAATACCGAAATGTGACTTCCCGGATATCTACAGCGCTGCGATACAAAAATATGACATTAGCCTCTTGCGAGCCTCGATAACTCAGGGCAAAATGGTGATGAGAAATGGGAGTTAAGTCCCGTTAGCCAGGCATCACAGAGACTGGGATGGGCGCTTAGGCAACGTCTTCCCTCTGGAGGATCAGGAAAAAAGTCCTTCAGATAGATAATATAAGTACAATGAGATTCAGAGAGCGAGATGATGGTATGTTGAGAGAGAGAGAGAGAGAGAGGGAAAGAGAGAGGGAGGGAGGGAAAGAGAGGGGGAAGAGAGAGGGAAGGAGAGAGAGAGAGAAAGGGAAGGAGAGAGAGAGAGGGAGAGAGAGAGAGAGAGAGAGAGAGAGAGAATTAATAGAAACAGAATAGCAAAACTTTGTAGCAATTAATGTTTGATGTGCAACACATGTCTTTTCTTCAATTCGTCTGCAGTTTACCATTTGGACTCAGCCATTTAAATCCAAAGAAAAAACTAAGAAAAAAAAAGGGTGGGGCAAGGAAACAGAGATCGAGATGCAGAATTTTCACAATATGCAGAATCTACGAAAACTTTATAAGACATAATTTCAAAATTGTAAGACATGAAGCATTATAAGAATTTTTCAATAATTTAGAGAAAATAAAAAAAAAATACTTGTAATGAAGTAGAGAACGTTTAACAAGAACAAGAAAATATGCTGTGGAGATTTAAAAATATTTTAAATTATAGTCTTTAGATTAAGAAATGAGCTCAAATCGTACATATGTGAAACAAATCAATTAAGCGGAATAACAAACATCGCCGGAAGATAAAAACATTTTTTTATGAACTACTAATACATGTGTGATGAATGGTTTGAAAAACCGACAAGTTGAAGATTGAGACACTTATGCAACATATGGGAATCTTTATTCAGGAAACGTTTCGCCAGACAGTGGCTTCATCAGTCCAATACAAAGTAGAAAGGCGTAAGGAGAGGAGGAGTTTGA
>NC_091307.1:5813858-5843858 GCF_038502225.1 Cherax quadricarinatus
TCCACGGTTTGTAATTTTATTTTTTATTAAATAACTTGGGTATAGAACAGTGTCTCTCCTCTTACTCGTTTTTTCTCAGATGTTTCCGCGTTTCACACACGATTTATATCTTCAAGTATCTTTTTCCACAATTATACCAAATGAGTTGGAAACGGCTCTATAATGAGCAATAAAAGTTTATTCTACGTGTCTTGCAATTGCTATTAGTAGGCTTGCTATACTGGACCAGCAGGATTGTGATACACCATGATACTTATCCTATACCAAAGTTTTCGCTAATGACACACGTATTACTATACAACTAGCAGGATTTTTTGATCAATGGATAATACAGACCATTTCTCAAATGCAACGCTATTTCTGCCGTAAATAAAGTAAAACAATTCATGTTGTGTTGATTCTCTACGCTTCCCGCACCTACGGAAACAAGACTCCATCCCCGAGGCATAGATAGATGCACCACGACTCCCGAAAACAAAATTGGATATGTCACAAAAGTTAGCCAGTGCTGTGACCATGAAGAAGAGCCCCAAGTTTAGAAGCTGTAAACAAGTCAACGGTCGAAAAGTTCTTCCCACTAAATCGGCAGAAGTGAAAAGAGAATTTGACCAGACCGCAGGCGCAGTGCTATCGCATAAAATTGCCATAAAATAGAGGCTCGGGCAGCCGGTTGGAGAGCATTACGGTAGCGTAAGACAGACATAACCTAGAGGGTTTGTGCTGGGTCACTGCAACGTTACGAGACCATAAAGTGCGCAAGAGGTAAGTTTCTTGTCCTTGGAGTTATTGGGAATAACAGAATAAGAAATATAGGTAATTGACTAGTCGCAGGAGTATACACTATCCGAAACAGAAAAATTAATTTCGTTATTCTAAGAGAGCAAGATTAAAAAAATATGTAACAGAAAGCAATATAATGTTTAAACAATTAGGTTAATCAACTATGTTTGTTTTCCCTTGTATATTTTAACCTTGCTTCATTTGTGATTAAACACCTGAAACAAGGGTCATGAATGTGTAAAATACATGAAGAACTGATCTTGTGTATGCATAAATAAGTGAGGTACCGCTTTGGTTTCAGGGTAAACATGTGAAGCGCTGGTCGGGCGTGTGGATAAATATTTAAAACGCTTTTTTCGTGAGTGTATACATATGAAACACTAGTCTAGTGGGTATATAAACATGTGAAACACTGGTCTGTTGTGAATAAGCATGTGAGACCCTAGTCTAGTTAGTGTGTAAACACATAAACACTTAAAAAATTATCTGGTGCGTGCACAAATACGTGAAACATAAACACTAGCACGTAGGTGATGTCAGCGGTGCTGAGGGCAGAGCCATGGTAATCAGAAGAACGTCTGAAACATTTCTTGAGCCACTAGGGAAATAATCCATGAACACATACGTCTGCGTGATATTGCAAGCAGCAGCATCACACGAGGAGATTAAAAGTAGAGAATGGCTTCGCTTTTATTGATACACTCAAACAGTATTTATTGCAATAATTAACAATAAGTGCAGCAATTAAAATCACAAAAAAGGTAAATGCTCTATTTCTGTCGGAGCCATTCAAGGTATTTTAAGCCACCTATAAATTTCGTTCCACGTAAGTTCTTTCTCATATATTAACACATCTCATTAAATAAAAATAATTAAAGTAAAAGGAGCTGAAGTTTATTAAAAAAGGACATCTGAAGTCAAACATTAAAAGTACCTCCATAAAGATCAGTTAGCCGAGTCTCAGAAACTGTAGATAAACCAAAACATGTACAACTAGCAGAGATGAAGCTCTACCATGTAAAACACAGCTAGCTGAGTCGCAGGTCTCTAAGCTGAAGCGAAGTCCTCTCAAATACAGTTAGTTAAGTTAAAGACCCAGAATCTATTGGCTGAGCCTCTCAAAACAGATTCAGTAGCTTAACCCTCTCAAAAAAACTCAGCTGAGTCACAGGATCAAAAGCTAAAGGTTATTCCATTCGAACCCACCCAGTTGAGTCACAGGATCCAAGGCTTGATGTTAACCCTCTCAAACCCACTCAGTTGAGTCACAGGAGTAGAAGCCGGATATTATCCCTCTTCAAACCCACCTAGCTGAGTCACAAGACCAGAAGCTGGATATTAACCTTCTCAAACCAGCCCAACTGAATCACAAGATCAGAAGCTGGTTCTTAACCCTCTTAAGCCCAGATAGATTAGCTACCTATCAAGTTTTTTTTTTTAAATTCCAAAACAGCTAAGCAATTACCCCAAAGCTGAAATTTAACCTCTCGCACACTGCTAAACAGAAGATGAGTACAACTCCATTCAAGAGGTAGGTAAGTAGCAAATAATTTTTATTAATATATATTCTTTGGTTTAAGGAAATACTGCACTGAAAAAAATAAATAGAAATACCTGAGTAATTCATTCATTTAAGCAAACATCTTCCAAAATGTGTGTAAATGCATCAAAAAATTCAGGCATTTTTGTCATCTTAATTTTATTTTACTGAGGAATTATCATACAACAATGTTACCAAAAGGTTACCTGAAGACTATTTTGAGGGTTACCTCCCTGGATTCAAGGTCCCATTCCAGGCCTTCTGGTTGATGCCCTCAAATAAACTTATACAGGCAGTGAAAGTTATCTGTATATTCTCCAAGTCTTTAATATACCCTATCTTAACAGGGTCTGTTAGTGTATGGGAATATTCCAGCTTAGAGAGAAGTGTCTTACAGAATATCAACGATGGCTGTGCATCTCGTCTTCTTTTCTCGCCTGCCATTTTCTTTTCTGTTATCATAATAACTCTGTTGTGATCTTTGAATATAAGATCTTCTGACACCCTTACTACTAAGTCCCTCACAATTTTTCCTTCATTTTTCCACAGTGAATTAAATTTAAATAGTCTTCAGTGAACATCATATTTCCTGTGGCCCACAAAAAATTGACATGATTTTTCATAAACTTGGAGATTTGCGATGTCCTCAGTGGCTGCCTGTTTCATACAGATTCTGATATTCTCTACAAAGGATGATTCGGTGCTATGATTCATGTCTCTATGTTGGATATGAAAATGAAAAAGAGAATTAGGCGAGCCTTGTACTTCGAGGAACAGATATTTTCACAGTGGCACCCTCTGATTTTGTGTAGTTCACTATTCCTCTTTTGCAAAGTTTATGTATACTCCATCTGCAATTCATTTGTTTTCCAGTGCATCCAAGACCATGCCGTAAAGATCCGCCTATGGCGAGAGGCAAGAGTGACTTGCTGTAAATCCGTGGTGCTTCCCTCCTCAACCTCCTCCTAGGCCAAGAGTCACGCTCAGACATCTTACATCCCTAAATGTCCACATAATTTTGGGCAGCTAGCAGAAGCTTGCACGTCTGTCCCTTAGCCGGATACACCAGCAGCTTTATGCATAGTACTAATTATTTAATTCGTATGCTTGTCACCGTTAGAAATATCACGTCTATTTGCAGTTCGCGGGAACAAGGAAAATTATTTACGAACACTCTTGAATAAAAAAAAATCCTCGGAATGCCATCATGAATCAGAAACTGATGTAGTGAATTTGGCTCAGCTTTGTCAATTATTACCAACATTGCTGGGATACCTCTAAACTCCCAAGGATAATAAAAGGGTTGGACAAGCGAATCGGATGTAATTAAGTTTGCTAAGAGTAAGGGGAGGGTAAAATACTGGTTTTTAACAACAAGGCAGCCCCCCCTTGAAGGGTGTCTCCTTATACATATCTTTGTTGCGAAATGATTGTGTCTACTTGACCCTTCCAGTATTTTTCCTCAAAAAGGAAATAATTCTGAACCAAGCGTGTCAGAACAGGGAACGGAATGCAGTGTCAAGGCTGACTCTCTCTAGTCAGGAGGAGAGGGCTGAAAGGTCATGTATCAAACAGATAGGCGGATTTACTTGTCGAGACTCCATTGGCTGAACAGCAAAAGCTTAATTAAATACAGAATGTGAGAAATATCAACATAGCAAACCTCGCTCCTACTAACTCAGGTAATCTCCCCTAAATTTAATCTTTCTCTACTGTGTGTCTGTTACATATTCATAGGGAAGCGCTTAACCCATACAGCGACTGAGAATTGGGAGGTAATGTGGGTTGTTGGGAGCTAAGAGAGGGGTAACTGGTATTTCTTAAATTAAGTAGCCTGTTCAAGAAGTTCTGAAGGTTCATGTGCCTTAAAACCTATCATGCACTGAATTGTATAGTAATATATGTAGTGATGGTGTTGAGATTTTTAGCCTAGCCGCAGAGTACAAGTTCTATCAATTTCCATACTAGTTTGTGAATACTGCAAGGATTTTTAGCTTATGATTTTCTTGTAGGTAGTGTGTGCAGGAGGGAGTGGAAAATCAGATAGCCTTATATTTTCCTACTCTTAATCTTATTTGTTCAGACAGGACAAATAAGATTAGGAAGAGGCTTATAGTTGTCCAGCGGCTATCATATATAGAACAAATGATCTCTTGTGATCTGTTTTTCTTTCTCATTTGCTCGCATTGTAAAAATCGTTAATTATCCTCCACATGTGGCATATATAGCCAATTATCCCTCACACACGGTCTGTATCGCAGACTACTCCTTACACATCTGGTATCTGTCGCTACATTCCTCATGCTCCTCAAAATATCCCTCTCACCAGACGTTACGCACCGCTAACTACTTTTCACCTGATATATACGTACATATATAGAGTGGTAAATGTCCTTCACACATGGCATATATCGCCAACTCGCGCAGATTTAACGTAGATTCAGACCTGTAAATCGGGAGTTGGTGGAGGGAAGCATTTGGATGCGACCCAGACCTGAGAAGAAATACACCAACAGTCAGACACTAAAGGCAGTTCTGCGCCGTGCCTGGCATAAATTTGATGTGGATGGTATCATAAATTTTCTCCGCAAGCTTGCTGGGACGAGGAGCCTTGCCTGCAGTAGTAGTAGGAGTACAAGCATACTGAGAGAGAGAGAGAGAGAGAGAGAGAGAGAGAGAGAGACAGACAGACAGACAGACAGAGAGACAGACAGACAGACAGAGAGAACCAGAGACCCTTTGTATAAAAGAGAAAGGGAGGAAGACGGGGTTTAGAGGCAACAGATACCCAAAGAGGAAATAGAGATAAATTTGAGAAAAGACGTTTAAGAATTCTTGAAGATTCATTCCACAATGATTAACATTACGGTATATAAATCATTCTACAAATCATTCTCGCACCACGAGTAACACACCCTAAGATGTGGACGCTTCCTGTTAAACACTCAGCCACAGCGTTACCAGACGTATCGCGGCCTTTTTTTTTTTTCTTATCTGTGTTTAAAGATACGATTCTTATATGTTATATAACCTAACCCAACATAATTCTTATCAAACCTAAAAATGAACAGCATTTGTAAACAGGAAAAGTTAAGAAAATGACATTAGTAATCATTTGAGAAATTCAGTGCAATAAAATAAACACAAGTTGCAATACTGTAGAAGCAAGTCTGGGCTTTGTCAGATTAAGGGAGGAGCAACCGGAGTGTGAGACCCGGAGTCTCACAAATATGAGCTCCATAAAGGATTTTGGGCAATCTGAAATTTTGGTTTCTCAGACAGAACGTAAAGGCGCTTTAGTTCGATTAATACAGTGAAATAAATGATCACTTTTCATAAATATCCAGATATGTGAAAAGTTTTAGTGTATCTGTGTTGCAGTGCATATTATACAATATTATATTATACATTACTTTAACCTAGGTAAATAGATCTAAAGGAGAAAAACAAACACAAAGATTATTTACACGATATATAAAAACACCAGTATGTAATTTGACATTGAATGTTACAGCGGCAGGTGCAAATCAAACTTTGCTTACCCAGAGGCAACGATAAGTTGCTTATCCTTGGGGCCTCCGCAACTCTTAATTTCGTCCTGCACACTATAATCATGTTGGGTTTTTCACACAGTCCGAACGTCCTCACTTTGCTTTCAACCTGACACACACACACACACACACACACACACACACACACACACACACACACACACACACACACACACACACACACACACACACACACACACACACACACACACACATATATATATATATATATATATATATATATATATATATATATATATATATATATATATATATATATATATATATATATATATATATATATGCAATAAACAGGTGATATCAGAATATGCAAAACAGCAACTGCGAAAGGATAGTGAAATTTCAAGCATTTTCGTGACCACTCACATTATCAAAGAACTGTAAAGACAATACATCAATGGAAGGCATATAAAGGGTCTAGACCACACCTCACAATCACATCCCACAACAAAGCAACACCTGACGTGCGACGAGACCCGACTCATAAGAAACGAGGAACACAGCAGCAGGCCTGCTGGCCCAACTAGAGAGGTCCTTCACGACATCCTACTAACAAAATATTCTACCCAAGAATTAAGATTTTTTTTGTCCGATGTATTATTAAATTCTTCCCAAATTTTATTAACTAGAAATGGATCTAATTTATATAACCAAAGGAAATATTCATATTATTTTCGAAACTGATTTTTATGAAACATTCAATTATATTCCTCTCGACCATGGACTTGCTTGATACAACTTTCTCAACTTTTTGAAAATCAATTGGATGGTTGAAATCTCTCACATGAACAACAGAGCATTGGAATCTTGTTCAATTCTAATGCTATATTTATGTTGTTTTAATCTTAGTTCGAGACTTTAACCAGTTTGACCGTAATAAACTAAGATTAAAACAACATAAATATAGCGTTAGAATTGGGCAAGATTCCAATGCTCTATTTATTCACGTGAGAGATTTTAACCATCCAATTGATTAGGTGAGTCGTTTTTCAGGTACGGAGCTGATTTTGATCATTCCAAGTTTTTTATTGTTTTACTACATCAACAAATTTGCCAGCACACAAGGATAATACAATACATTAGCCATTAAATATTAAAACCATTCAAAAGAAGTAAACCTGAAAATTGTTTATGGCGATTTATAGGGAATAAAAAAAATCAAACCGTTTTACGCATAAAATCGTCAGTTCTGCTCCTAAACATCTGAATTTCTCTCTCCGCTGTCTTCACATTTTCAGGCACCTTTATTTTTCAAACATTCCACGCTACCCCACTTAAGATTTTGAAAGTTATTCAGGCGATTCGAGGATGCTGGGAATGAGTTCAACAACTCTGGTCATCGGGAAAGTGGGCATGCTAATTATTCCAAGAATTTAGTCCTCGTTAACGTACACAAGCGTTCAAAATCTGAAGCCTTGGATGAGGCGTTCTCAAGTTTTGAGCAAAATAAAATCTAAAAGTTGGATAAAGAATAAAAAAAGGGAAAAAAATCAGGCAACTTCTTAAAAGTTCTCTGCGGATACCTAATACAATACACCACACGTCGTCCCTCAGTCAACAGGGCAACAATCTTCCTTCATTAATAATAATTTGATAATGCCTGCAACATTATCAAATTTACGCAAACATTATCAACTTCTAACTCTCGTGATTATCTCTCATAGTACATAAATCATAATCACAAAGTGTGCAAAACAATTTAAAAGTATTTTTTACATTCCATAGTTAATATTCGTAAATAGTTCCCTGTTACTTTTCTTAATTCTAACATTATCAAATTTATAATAATGATAGTGTAAATGTCAATGCATATTTACAATATCGTTATCGACTTGTTACTGTAGCGGCCAGTTCACACTCTCAGTACACTAATCAAAACTACAGAGCAAGGAAAAGATTTTTTCACATTCTGCAGTCCATATCCATAACTCATTCCATGTCACCAACTGTAAATATTGCTATATTTAGACAAAATAGGCAATATCCTGATTTTTTATGCTAAAAGAGATTTGGAGTTTTTAGTCAGGTTAATTTGTTCAAATTACGCCACTACGTTCTATTTACTCAGCATCATATAAATTCATGGAGGGTAGTTCCATTGCCTTGAATCAGGAATCCATCAATAGTATTAAGGTTGCACTACATACATTCATGGAGGTTACCCCTAATTCCTTCAATGAGGAACTTTTCATCAGCATTAGGGTAACTTTATGTATAGTCACGAAAGGGTTGCGGCACTTCCTTTAATCTAGATTCCATCTCCAGCGCTGGTACATTAGGTATACATAAACAATGAGGACGGTTCCAGTTCACTGGATAAAGTCCTTCACCAACACCGAGGTTCTCCCCTCTCAAGAATAACTCGATTTTTCCACACATATGCTGTCAGGTCTGTCAAAGCAAAAACAATGAAATAAAATCATTTTCTAGTTTCGCAGGAAAGACTCTCGAGATTCCACACACTTAACGAAAGACGAAACAGCATTTCTTAATCTAAGAAACTCTGACCAAACTTTGAAGGTTTCCTTCTCAAACTCTGCACCGCTGGCTCCAGGAGCATCTGCGAGGAGGTGCAGGACAAGGAAAGGTGAAATAGGTTGAAGAGATAGTGGGAGAAGAAGGAAGAGGAAGTGAGAGGGGAAAAGAGAAAGAAAGAAAGAGAGAGAGAGAGAGAGAGAGAGAGAGAGAGAGAGAGAGAGAGAGATCCCTACGGTTAGGTTAAAGATCCTAGGGATCCTTAACCTAACCTTGTCAAACCCTATGTAAAGAGAGAGAGAGAGAGAGAGAGAGAGAGAGAGAGAGAGAGAGAGAGAGAGAGAGAGAGAGAGAGAGAGAGAGAGAGAGAGAAAAGAGGGATAGCGAGAGGGAGAGATCGAGAAGGAGAGAAAGAGATAGAGAAAGAGAGAGGTGGAAGCTAATTATATAAACTATGATCATCAAAGTGGCTGATCCCGTGTTCAACTTTTCCTCACGTGACACCGGCCAATAGAAGAATCGAAATCTCTCGCTCTTTTCTGCACTGCTTTAGATATTATCTTTTGGGTAGATCTCTTATTGCATTTCTTAATCGAGCAATGATTGTAAGTCAATCTAGGGAGGGGTTCCACAAGAAGTGTACATCGTCCCTCGTTAGGGAATATTTACTTTGAAGAAATATTTTTTCTAATCACCGAAGTCTGTGCCTGCAGACATGGCTAAACTAATATTTGCTTATGCAGAAATAGAATAAGTACATAAATATCTAATTATTATTATTATTAATTTATTATTATTATTACTATTATTATTATTATTATTATTATTATTATTATTATTATTATTATTATTATAATTATTATTATTATTATTATTATTATTGAAGAATGGAAGTCATAGTACACTGGCAAGAACAGCTCACAAAAAAATCTACTAAAGAGAAAAAAATATTGGACGTTTTTATGGGGGTGATTGAAACGTGTTTAGTTTCCTTTACCAAGTGTGAGTCGTTTGTAAACTACTATTATTTATCATTATAATTTTCATTATTATTATTATTATTATTATTATTATTATTATCATTATTATTATCATTATTATTGTCAAAGTCATTCAGTGCATGGAGTGATGGAGGTTCATTGCTTCGTCCACTAAGCGGAAGATTAACAGCACTTGCAATCACCAAATTGCAGCTATATCTGCTCGAGACAAACGAGGGCAGGTTACAATTTCTACTGAGAAAATTCGGATGGTCTTAGCGTCTAGACAGTATGAGGTTACTCATGGAGCTGCTCCGAGAATGACAAGTACCACTTAACCGCTGAAGATGATATCCTGGGAGGGAAAATTAACTCAACATAAGTAATAAGGCAGCACTATTACATATGTATATATATATATATATATATATATATATATATATATATATATATATATATATATATATATATATATATATATATATATATATATATATATATATATATGTATATATGTATATATATATATATGAGCGTGTTAGATAGGAGTGAATGGAGACGAATGATACTTGGGACCTGACGATCTGTTGGAGTGTGAGCAGGGTAATATTTAGTGAAGGGATTCAGGGAAACCGGTTATTTTCTTATAGTCGGACTTGAGTCCTGGAAATGGGAAGTACAATGCCTGCACTTTAAAGGAGGGGTTGGGATATTGGCAGTTTGGAGGGATATGTTGTGTATCTTTATACGTATATGCTTCTAAACTGTTGTATTCTGAGCACCTCTGCAAAAGCAGTGATAATGTATGAGTGTGGTGAAAGTGTTGAATGATGATGAAAGTATTTTCTTTTTGGGGATTTTCTTTCTTTTTTGGGTCACCCTGCCTCGGTGGGAGACGACCAACTTGTTGAAATATATATATATATATATATATATATATATATATATATATATATATATATATATATATATATATATATATATATATATATATATATATATATATATATATATATATGATGTAGGGCGAAATGACAGTAGTTTGTTGGATTATGTATTGGTAGATAAAAGACTGTTGAGTAGACTTCAGGATGTACATGTTTATAGAGGGGCCACAGATATATCAGATCACTTTCTAGTTGTAGCTACACTGAGAGTAAAAGGTAGATGGGATACAAGGAGAATAGAAGCATCAGGGAAGAGAGAGGTGAAGGTTTATAAACTAAAAGAGGAGGCAGTTAGGGTAAGATATAAACAGCTATTGGAGGATAGATGGGCTAATGAGAGCATAGGCAATGGGGTCGAAGAGGTATGGGGTAGGTTTAAAAATGTAGTGTTAGAGTGTTCAGCAGAAGTTTGTGGTTACAGGAAAGTGGGTGCAGGAGGGAAGAGGAGCGATTGGTGGAATGATGATGTAAAGAGAGTAGTAAGGGAGAAAAAGTTAGCATATGAGAAGTTTTTACAAAGTAGAAGTGATGCAAGGAGGGAAGAGTATATGGAGAAAAAGAGAGAAGTTAAGAGAGTGGTGAAGCAATGTAAAAAGAGAGCAAATGAGAGAGTGGGTGAGATGTTATCAACAAATTTTGTTGAAAATAAGAAAAAGTTTTGGAGTGAGATTAACAAGTTAAGAAAGCCTAGAGAACAAATGGATTTGTCAGTTAAAAATAGGAGAGGAGAGTTATTAAATGGAGAGTTAGAGGTATTGGGAAGATGGAAGGAATATTTTGAGGAATTGTTAAATGTTGATGAAGATAGGGAAGCTGTGATTTCGTGTATAGGGCAAGGAGGAATAACATCTTGTAGGAGTGAGGAAGAGCCAGTTGTGAGTGTGGGGGAAGTTCGTGAGGCAGTAGGTAAAATGAAAGGGGGTAAGGCACCCGGGATTGATGGGATAAAGATAGAAATGTTAAAAGTAGGTGGGGATATAGTTTTGGAGTGGTTGGTGCAATTATTTAATAAATGTATGGAAGAGGGTAAGGTACCTAGGGATTGGCAGAGAGCATGCATAGTTCCTTTGTATAAAGGCAAAGGGGATAAAAGAGAGTGCAAAAATTATAGGGGGATAAGTCTGTTGAGTGTACCTGGTAAAGTGTATGGTAGAGTTATAATTGAAAGAATTAAGAGTAAGACGGAGAATAGGATAGCAGATGAACAAGGAGGCTTTAGGAAAGGTAGGGGGTGTGTGGACCAGGTGTTTACAGTGAAACATATAAGTGAACAGTATTTAGATAAGGCTAAAGAGGTCTTTGTGGCATTTATGGATTTGGAAAAGGCGTATGACAGGGTGGATAGGGGGGCAATGTGGCAGATGTTGCAAGTGTATGGTGTAGGAGGTAGGTTACTGAAAGCAGTGAAGAGTTTTTATGAGGATAGTGAGGCTCAAGTTAGAGTATGTAGGAAAGAGGGAAATTTTTTCCCAGTAAAAGTAGGCCTTAGACAAGGATGTGTGATGTCACCGTGGTTGTTTAATATATTTATAGATGGGGTTGTAAGAGAAGTAAATGCGAGGGTCTTGGCAAGAGGCGTGGAGTTAAAAGATAAAGAATCACACACAAAGTGGGAGTTGTCACAGCTGCTCTTTGCTGATGACACTGTGCTCTTGGGAGATTCTGAAGAGAAGTTGCAGAGATTGGTGGATGAATTTGGTAGGGTGTGCAAAAGAAGAAAATTAAAGGTGAATACAGGAAAGAGTAAGGTTATGAGGATAACAAAAAGATTAGGTGATGAAAGATTGAATATCAGATTGGAGGGAGAGAGTATGGAGGAGGTGAACGTATTCAGATATTTGGGAGTGGACGTGTCAGCGGATGGGTCTATGAAAGATGAGGTGAATCATAGAATTGATGAGGGAAAAAGAGTGAGTGGTGCACTTAGGAGTCTGTGGAGACAAAGAACTTTGTCCTTGGAGGCAAAGAGGGGAATGTATGAGAGTATAGTTTTACCAACGCTCTTATATGGGTGTGAAGCGTGGGTGATGAATGTTGCAGCGAGGAGAAGGCTGGAGGCAGTGGAGATGTCATGTCTGAGGGCAATGTGTGGTGTGAATATAATGCAGAGAATTCGTAGTTTGGAAGTTAGGAGGAGGTGCGGGATTACCAAAACTGTTGTCCAGAGGGCTGAGGAAGGGTTGTTGAGGTGGTTCGGACATGTAGAGAGAATGGAGCGAAACAGAATGACTTCAAGAGTGTATCAGTCTGTAGTGGAAGGAAGGCGGGGTAGGGGTCGGCCTAGGAAGGGTTGGAGGGAGGGGGTAAAGGAGGTTTTGTGTGCGAGGGGCTTGGACTTCCAGCAGGCCTGCGTGAGCGTGTTTGATAGGAGTGAATGGAGACAAATGGTTTTTAATACTTGACGTGCTGTTGGAGTGTGAGCAAAGTAACATTTATGAAGGGATTCAGGGAAACCGGCAGGCCGGACTTGAGTCCTGGAGATGGGAAGTACAGTGCCTGCACTCTGAAGGAGGGGTGTTAATGTTGCAGTTTAAAAACTGTAGTGTAAAGCACCCTTCTGGCAAGACAGTGATGGAGTGAATGATGGTGAAAGTTTTTCTTTTTCGGGCCACCCTGCCTTGGTGGGAATCGGCCGGTGTGATAAAAAAAAAAAAAAAAAAAAAAAAATATATATATATATATATATATATATATATATAATATATATATATATATATATAATATATATATATATATATATATATACATAGTCATTATTAGTGTCTAGTGCTAAACCAACCCGTGTGAGTCATCAACATAATGCTTGGTGGAGGGAGGGTGCGAGAGAGATATGTTATCTATGTGCATTCTTCGTACTTGTACACTCCGAACCCATGAGAGTCAAGCAGTGCCTGATGGTGAAAGATAATCAGATCTGATAGAAGGGGATGGTACCTTTAATTCATTGGATCAGGAACCCTTCACCATCATGGACATTTTACAGCCATTGTCTAGCAACAATGGCTGTAAAATTCAATATAGTTTAAACAAGTTTATTGTCAGTTTTGCAAGCACTGTATCTATTGATGTAACGTACTGTTTTCTTAATCGTAAGTGGTGAACTAGCTATTGATCTATTTGATGTTTGTATTTAACATATACGAGTATAATCCTTATATTTCGACAAAGCCGTTTTGAATGTTGAAGTTTACGTAAATTCATTGATCCTATGAAAGATCAAATTATCGCTGGCTTGCGATCAGTATTGATGTTGGCCCTATGACGGCATGATGCAATGACTGAAAAGCAGTATACCATTATACCTCAGTGTCTCGCCCACATAGGGACGAAACATTGTTTCGTAAAGCTGTCCACTGCATCTAAATGTAATTTACTCCACTTTTTTCGATATTTACATACCATTCCAGTTCCACTAGACGACTGGATGTCAATAGACAGAAAATCAATGGGGGCTTAATCAAATGGCTATAATCTGTAGGAACAGTCACAGGTTTTTCTCTCCGGAAGCAACGAACTAAAATTCAATTCCTGGGTCTCGGTACACTGAGTGTCGGTTTTTAATGTCGAAGCTCTCATGTCTGTCCACCAACTTTGGCTGAGAGACGGTGATCAAACGCGAATCGTGTGAGTACTGTATACTTCCTTCACTAGTGGTTTCACAGCCTGCAAACAAAAATTTATATGGACAGGATTTCGCTCTGCGTTAGATTTGATAAAGTTTTACACAGAATGAAACACTGTGCCAATAAAAGCTTCGCCATTAATATGAGTCTTGACTTCAGTATTGTCGGGAGTGCGCTGTTTGGATCCGAGGATGGATTGGAAAAAAGTATCTCTCTCTCATCCGGTTTAGAAGCAATAGTGTAACACTGGAGAGACACTAGACGTTAAACCCTAAACCCATTTCCAGTGATTCAAGCCTTTAGTCAACTTACTAAATCTTTGTTTGCACTATCTATATAAACTGCGTTGGCATTTTTCTTGTCTGCTGAGCTGGAGGCGTGCCGGCAGCTACTTCAAGCAAAGTCGATAATGCAAAATACACCATGGAGACAAATTTATGTATCCATGTTACACGTTGCCAGCCTGCTTCAAGTCTCTCCTCTGTTACTTTCCTCTTATTTTAGCATATGCGCCGGAGTAATCTAATTTTTTAGGCTACAAGCTGAAGAGGACGAAAGAAACCAGCGTGGATAGGTTTCAGGAATGGGTCAATAAATAGTTACAAGATTTCATCAGGAGCAAAAGCTAAAGGAAGCCTAGAAAAGAGTACCATCTGGGAAGAAAGAAGGGTGATAGTTCACATAAACAATTAATAAAATATCAAAACATTGGAACGTAGGGAAAGACTCTACCAAAGCACTCTTTACCTCATTCGTGCGATCCACGACTGGTGCCTCAATTGAGGAATGAGTTTAGAAAAAAAAAAGTATGGGAGAACTAGGCTTTGTCACTGAATGAAAACGCTTGTAACTACATATATAATACTAAGAAACACAAACAGGGCAGATAATATTACCAGTGATGCAACAAGTATGAAGAGTCATGGTCGGAAACTGCACACCTAAATGACAATATTATTATTACATATTAGAAAATCTTTTTTTTTTTAACAGAAGAGTGATACAGACGTGAAACATTACGACACTCCTCAGTCACGCTAATGGTTGGAAGCTTCAACAGGCGCGACCCAAAGCTATAACTTCCCCTACTCATCTTCCTTAATCACAAATAAGTAATTTTATATAACCACTGCAGCTAATGTTCGTTGAGATTCTTATTAAGGAATCCCAACAAAGTCCTTCGTGGCTTTACATTTCGACACATGTTAATCTTGTCGTGAAATATGTATCACTAGCATGGAATCCCTCACTCAATACACTGTTAAAATTGGAAAAAAAAAAATGCAGTAATCAGCGAAATTAGTGCCAGACCTAAGGGAATGAACTAAGGGGAGAATTTGGCATTAGAGAATAGAAGAATCAGGGGGGACACGATCATGACTTTCAAAATACTTGGATGATTTGACAGGGTAGACAGGAAAGTTTGTTCAAGAAGGGAAAAAACGAGTGCACGAGGGTATAGTAAGAAAGATAAAAGTATATGATAAGTCACAGTGATGTCAGGAAGCATTTCTTCAGCCTCAAAGCGGCCGAGAAGTGAAATGCGAGGGAGTAAATTCGACAAGAGAGGAGTTAGGAGGTGCAGTCAGGAACTGAAATTAGATCCTTGAGAGCACATGTTGGTGAGAGAGAGAGCGTACGCACGCACGCACGCACGCACGCACGCACTCACGCACACACACACACACACACACACACACACACACACACACACACACACACACACACACACACACACACACACACACACACACACACACACACACACACTCTCTCTCTCTCTCTCTCTCTCTCTCTCTCTCTCTCACACACACACACACTCTCTCACACACACTCTCTCTCACACACTCACACACGCTCTCTCTCACACACTCTCACACACACTCTCTCTCACACACACTCTCACACACACTCTCTCTCACACACACTCACACACACTGAAGACACAAATGAGTCAGAGAGATAGTAGGAAGTATTTCTTCAGTCATAGAGTTGTAAGGCAGTGGAATAGCCTAGAAAATGACGTACACCATACACAGTTTTAAGACGAGGTTTGATAAAGCTCATGGAGCACACAACTCTCACACACACACACTCTCTCTCACACACATTCTCTCTCACACACACACACACACACTCACTTTCACACACACACACACACTCTCACACTCGCACTATTTTGAAGCTGCCAGGTGAAAAATAAGATCAAATAAGAGTCTGGTCTCTTCAGCTTCTCTAACACCAGTACCACAATAACAACCCCCACCGGATCAGCCGGGCTGTGGCTCGTACGTCGGACTGCGTGCGGCCAGCAGTAACAGCCTAGTTGATCAGGCCCTGATCCATCGGGAGGCCTGGTCGTGGACCGGGCCGCGGGGGCGTTGATCCCCGGAATAACCTCCAGGTAACCTCCAGGTAACCCTCCCCACCACAACAACACACCTCTCCTCACCACCCAAAGTGGTTTACCAGGTCCTTCTCTAGCTTTACGGTATGCAGATCACTCCAAATATTACCTACTGATGATCATGAAACTTGAGCCAAACAGATTCCGTGTCTGTCACATCACTTGTATTAATTAGAGTATTACCTGGAGCGAAACATCACCTGTATCACCTTTATATCGTTTCTGGTGGAACAGTTAATTTTCCCTAACATATATAACTCGTCCTCTTTCCTGTTTACTCTCAGTGTGGAATAATTAATACCTCTGTATGTGCAGTTCAGCAGGCATACCCCTATTATTTTTTTCGGATTAAACCGGGTTTCAGTTATTGCAATAATATCTGCTGTTGTTGAACATGCAGTTATTCACACACACACACACACACACACACACACACACACACACACACACACACACACACACACACACACACACACACACACAAACAAACACACAAACACAAACACACAAGGTGGACAAACCCAGAATATTTTCAGAGACTCCACACAGGAACTAGTGGACACAACTGAAAGTTAAAAATTCAGGTGGGCCATAGGAATGTTAGGAAGCATTTCTTTAGCCTTAGAATTGTCAGAAAGGGGAAACAATCTGGAGAGTGAAGTAGTGGACGCAGGAACCATACATAGATTTTAGAAGAAGTACGATAAAAGTTCTTGGAGCAGGGAGAGTGTACCTAGTAGCGACCAGCGAAGAGGCGGTGTCAGGAGTTGCATCCCGACCCCTGTAACCACGTATAGGTGAGCACATGTTGGTGAGCATACTAATAACTCTACCTCCACTAGCATTATAGAGCTCGGCTTCATTAGCAAAGCTTTTTATCTCTACTACATTGCTTGCTATCCCATATGGTACCCCAGAAGAAAAACAATAATCAAATTATCTCTTTACAAAGGGTGTATAATGCCACCTGCTTTAATTCACTTACCCTTGTTAGCTGCTAATTAGGTGTCAAGCATTGTTTCAGAGTGACAAGAGAGCTTACAGGGAATTTACTGGGAAAACATGCCCTGGTATAGACATTAATGCGGTCGTTTGGGATCAAGTCTGAGTTATTAGAGAGCGAGTACGAGGTTAGTGGGGAACACGTACGAGGTAAGAAGGACCAAGTACGAGGTAAGAGGGACCAAGTACGAGGTAAAAGAGACCAAGTACTAGCTAAGAGGGACCAAGTACAAGCGAGTTAGCTGGGACCAAGTACGAGGTTAGAGGGACCAAGTACGAGGTTAGAGGGACCAAGTATGAGGTAAGAGGGAGCAAGTATGAGATAAGAGGACCGAATTACGAGGTACAAGAAATCATGAGCGACTCTTAGTGACCAATTTCGAGTTCTAGCTTCCAAGTAGGAGCTTCTGCAAACCAAGTAAGAGCTACTAGAAACCAGATATAAGTAACTAGGGACCAAGTAAGAGCTTCTGGAAACTAGGTATAAGTTACTAGTGACCAAGAGCTTCTGGTAACCAGGCTGAAATAACTAGAGACCAAGAGCTTCTAGAAATTAATAACCAAGTAAGAGCCTCTGGAAACCAGGTATAAGTTACTAGAGACCAAGTAGGAGTTACCACTGACGAAGAACAAGCTACCGGATGATGATGGTGATGGGTAACAATAGCAGCAATAATGAGAGTGACAGTGGTGGCAATAGAAGTCCTACTAGTGTTAAGTGAAGGCACTCAAGTACTACTAGTGTTAAGTGGAGACACTCAACAACTTTATACTTTGTCCAAGCTTGCACAAGCGTCCGCACTCAAATGAACGGAGAGAGACAATGTCGACATACAAAATACCCAAAAGACTTGATAGAGTGGACAATGATGTCAGGAAGTATTTTTTTGCCTTCAAGGCGGTCAGGAAGTTGATCAATAAGACACACGAGCAACAGTTAGTTACCTTTACTCAGAAATGTTTCGCCTACACAGTTGGCTTCTTCAGTCGAATACAGAGACTGCAGAAGCAGCAAAGAGGTAAAGACAAATGGAAGTTAAAAACACAGATAAGTCCCAGGGGTGATAAGAAATACTTCTCTAGACTTAGAATGGTCAGGAAGTGAGATGACCTAGACAGCGAAGTGGAAGAAGCAGGATTCATACATTGTTTTAAAACTAGGTATGATAAGGCTTACGCAGCCGGGAGAGTATGAGCCCATTAGCGGTCAACTGAGAGGCGGAGCCAGGAACTGAGATTTGATCCCTACAACGAGAGTTAGGTGCGTACATATACACACACGGGGTATATATGATATTAATGGAAAAGCAAAAAATGAGTAATTGTCATATAGCGCCTGTGGAATGGGAGATAAACAGGTTTGATCTTAGGGTGGGGAGAGTAGCTCTAATACCCTTTATCAAGAACCCGGTACCAACGTCAAAACACCTCCCACTTTCCCAGCCTTGAAGGAACACCAGGAGAAAACACGCTCATCCCCACCACAGACGTGGTGTGATCTCACTTTGTCTTACTCATCAATAAACAGTTGTTGACATGTGCATCACTTGAATATATTTAATGATGAAACGTTTCGTTTGTGCATCAGATTTCTTTAGTTGAATGTAGAGTCGAACTTTAAAGTGAAGACAGCAGAAGAAGTGGGGAGGTAATTTTTGAGGTGTTCAGTCCCTCAGCCTTGAAGAAGCCTTAAGATGCTTAGTCGCTCAGTATTTCTTCATAATTGAGAACCTGACCACCTCAAACATACCTCTGTATCCGACTGAAGAAGCCTTGTATGCAGGTGAAACATTTAGGCAATAACAATATCCAAGTCTTGCACATGTCTTACTCATAATATTGTAGGTAGTATTTTCCATTCATATATTTATTACGTCAGTTGTTAGAGTTGAGAGACTGAATTGACAAGTGGAAGAAAAATGCGCACTCAAAACAGTATAAGCCTTCTTTCATAACAATGTTTCGGTTGAGCTTCATCAGGTAATGCTCTTCACCAGAAAAATGTAGCTGCAGTAAAGGTTGTAACTGTGTGTCTTATTTTTTCATCGTCTGTTGGTTCAGTATAGAGGTTGTTACACTGGGAATGAATTGCCCGTCTGTCGTCAAAGTTAATTAACATTTACAACTACCAAGCGCCGCTTCTGGCAGTACTTACAAACACGGTGAGTATTGTGAGTCGTAGAGCATCTCAGTAATGTTAGTTAATCAGGTTTGTTTCATGGACGGGGAAGTTAGCGCCAGTTCCTTGGATCCTGATACTCCAGGATCAAAGACTTATTGATGCCACTACAGCTCATTTAAAATTAAGTCTTTTCTAAAATATCTCTTATACGTATAAAGATATATATTTTTTTTCATTTATGCTAATGTAAAAATTAATAATTTTGTACCGAAAGAACCTTATAAAACTTACCTAACCTTATTATAACAAACGCAATTTAACTTAGCCTAATGCAACTAAATATATTTTAGATAAGTTTACGATAATATAATAATAAAAAACACAATGAAATATATTTTTTCGTTAAGTTCATAAGGATTTTTGCGAAATTATTGCATACACAAATTTTCGCTTGCCTTATTCGGTAAGAAGAGCGTTGCTATTTAAGCTAAAATCACAAGTTTTACCTATTAGGCACGACATGTATATATATATATATATATATATATATATATATATATATATATATATATATATATATATATATATATGTATATATATATATATATATATATATATATCGTATATATATATATATATATATATATATATATATATATATATATATATATACACTCTCTTAAAGTGCAGGCATTGTACTTCTGAATTCCAAGACTAAAGTCAATCTCACCGGTTTTCCTGAATCCCTTCACAAACTGTTACCCTGCTCACACTCCAACAGCTCGTCAGGATCAAACACCATTCATCTCCATTCATTCCTATCTAACACGCTGATGCATGCTTGCTGGAAATCCAAGCCCCTCGCCCGCAACACCTCCTTTACCCCCTCCCTCCAACTTTTTCTAGGACGACCCCTAATCTGCCTTCCACTACTGTTTTATACCCTCTCCAAATCATTCTATTTTAATCCAACCTCTCCAAATGACAAAACCACCTCAACAACCCCTCTTCAGCCCTCTGACTAATATTTTTAGTAACTTCACAGCTCCTAATTTCTACACTACGAATTCTCTGCATAATATTTACACCACACATTGTTCTTAGACCCGACATGTCTACTGCCTCCAACCTCCTCCTTCTTGCAGCATTTACAACCCATGCTTCACACCATATAAGAGTGTTGGTACTACTATACCCTCATTCATTCCTTTCTTTGCCTCCATGGATAACGTTCTTTTGTCTCCAGAGATACCTCAAATCACCACTCACCTTTTTTCTTACATCAATTCTATGGTTAACCTCGCCCTTCAGTAACCCATCTGCTGACAAGTCAACTTCCACATATCTGAACACATTCAGTTTTTTTTTTTTTTTATTATCACACTGGCCGATTCCCACCAAGGCAGGGTGGGCCGATTCCCACCAAGGCAGGGTGGCCCGAAAAAGAAAAACTTTCACCATCATTCACTCCATCACTGTCTTGCCAGAAGGGTGCTTTACACTACAGTTTTTAAACTGCAACATTAACACCCCTCCTTCAGAGTGCAGGCACTGTACTTCCCATCTCCAGGACTCAAGTCCGGCCTGCCGGTTTCCCTGAACCCCTTCATAAATGTTACTTTGCTCACACTCCAACAGCACGTCAAGTATTAAAAACCATTTGTCTCCATTCACTCCTATCAAACACGCTCACGCATGCCTGCTGGAAGTTCCAAGCCCCTCGCACACAAAACCTCCTTTACCCCCTCCCTCCAACCTTTCCTAGGCCGACCCCTACCCCGCCTTCCTTCCACTACAGACTGATACACTCTTGAAGTTATTCTGTTTCGCTCCATTCTCTCCACATGTCCGAATCACCTCAACAACCCTTCCTCAGCCCTCTGGACAACAGTTTTGGTAATCCCGCACCTCCTCCTAACTTCCAAACTACGAATTCTCTGCATTATATTCACACGACACATTGCCCTCAGACATGACATCTCCACTGCCTCCAGCCTTCTCCTCGCTGCAACATTCATCACCCATGCTTCACACCCATATAAGAGCGTTGGTAAAACTATACTCTCATACATTCCCCTCTTTGCCTCCAAGGACAAAGTTCTTTGTCTCCACAGACTCCTAAGTGCACCACTCACCCTTTTCCCCTCATCAATTCTATGATTCACCTCATCTTTCATAGACCCATCCGCTGACACAGTTTTTCTTTATCTAAATCGTTTGATACCCTCATCACCTCACTTTTATTTACGATCACAGTAAAAAGGTGATATTATAATATGCTGAGAAGGTTATATCTAGCAGGTCCGCAGTCGAGAGAAATATGATGGAATCAAGCTTCATAAAAAATAGTTTTGAAAATAATATGAATATTTTTGGGGGATTATACAAATTGGATTCATTTATAATTACTAAAATTTGGGAAGAATTTAAGAGACATTAGACAAGTTAAAATCTTAAAGCATCATCATGAAAAGGTTTGGTGTTGTAAGGTAACCTCGAGGTGTAGTCTCCTTCTTACATGCCTTCCTGTTGATCGCCTGTTCCTTTAGGTCCTTTATAATGTGAGAAATCACGAAAGCCCTTGGAATTTCGCTGTTTTTTTACGGTGGTTGTTTTGCATATATATATATATATATATGTATGTATATAGATAAATATATTTGAATCATATGTAATTACATGAATTACTTTAATATCTTTAATTAGTGCAATGCATTGCTATAAGTAGCTTACTGTACACTTAGTAGGAATTACTGCAAACAGGAGCTTAATTCTCACCACTTCTGCCTTAATTGCATGCCACACGTATATACTGTATATATAATTATCAGAAGCTCATATGTACTGGATTATACATATATTATTTATTACACGTATAATTTGAAGAGGGTCTCTAGCAGGACCAATTTTTTTTTAAACTGTTAATAGTGGGTTTTTTCTTATAGATTACCCGTGTAGTCAGTTTATGGTTCACAGAAAATATACGGTATTGTACATTTGTCGTGCACTGTTCATGTACTGGTTTGTTCTGCTGAAGAAACGAGTCCGTTTATTACCACTCTCGTGGTATGTGAATAACTGTTGCATCTGATAATCTATACAGCAGACACGATAAGCAAAACCTCTGTAAACATTATTAGACACGTCAGGCTCTTTACTTTGTCTAATAGTTCTCTCTCTCTCTCTCTCTCTCTCTCTCTCTCTCTCTCTCTCTCTCTCTCTCTCTCTCTCTCTCTCTCTCTCTCTCTCTCTCTCTCTCTCTCTCTCTCTCTCTCTCTCTCTCTCTCTCTCTCTCTCTCTCTCTCTTACACACAAGGGCTTTACAAGGTTAGGTTAAGGAGTTCTACCTTTATTTACAAGCTAAGATTAATTACCTGCATCAATTAATTTAAAGCCTTTTTATTGTTATGAGACAAAATTTTAGAACAGGATGAAGTCGGAGCCATCTGTGGGTCAGCGATTTTATTTGGTCAACTGACTTTATTTCGTTGATGTCATTATGCTATACAAACATGTTCCAGACTCGAGTCATCCTAGGAACAAATGATCTCAGATGAAGCGATTTTCTGGAGAACGGTACAGCTAGAGTGTAGTTGCTGTATGATGCCGGTCTTGTTGTGTAGAAGCTCACTTCTCACTATCCTTGGAGTAGAGCCAAGTGTGGTACTTTGGCAATTTTGGCCTTATATATAACAGTAAGGCCACTCACATCCCTCCGGTAATGAAGGCTCTGCTGAAATGACAGATCAGTCCAGGCCGGGTCCAGGCGAGACATTGGCAGTCTTGCTTTGTTCCCTATTCTGTCAAGAAATCGTAGATGAGACGGAGGGCAGGCAATTCAAGAAAGTAAAACATACTCAAAACATGAGCGTACTTGTACCTCAAACAGAATCTTGCAACCTCTGTTGTTGACCAGATACGTTTAAGTGTTGTAAACATCGTGGCTATTTTGTTTGCAAGATTTACAACGTGGTTATTTATAGTCAGTCTGGAGTCAAATTTCAACCCAAGGATATCAGCTTCATCCCCAGGTTACCAACCATCACCATTTGTGTTTTTTTCAGGAGCAAAATACGATCTACCATCGTACCCTTCATCTACCTTCCCCCCCCGGTCGGATATAACTGCAAGTTGACGAAGGTCATTGAAATAGCCATTCTACAATAATGGCCCAAGTACACTTCCCTGTGGAATACTGGCACCAGTAGAGCGTCTTGCTGACTCTGTCCCATAGAAAACTATCTACACTTAGAGATGTACCTTGAAGATAATCAGTAGGGAGGCATAGTGAAAAGCCGGCGACTCCCAGTTATTGAAGTTTTGCCAAGAGTCCCTGGTGTCATACACAATCGAAAGCACTAGCAATGTCCAGTGCTACTACACAGCTGACCTTGCATTCATCCAGTGACTAGTGTCACATAGTGAAGAGGTTTGACACCTGATCAGCATCAGAGTGTTTTTTTCTGAAGTCATATTGAGGGTCACAAAGAAGCGAGTTGTAGTCCAAAAACACTGTCATCTTCTGTAAGATTATTGTCTCAAGAATCTTGCCATTGAGTGACAGGAGTGAAACTGGTCTGTAGTTGCTAATTTCCACTCTCCTCTTCTTTTTCTTGTGAACAAGAACTAATTTGCTTCTTTCCACAGAGAAAGCTATTTACAATGTGCTAGGCAGCGCTGGCAGATGTGTGTTAGAAGTAACGCTAGCTGGCTCCAAATCTAATGACCATTCTTGGGCTCACCTTATCTGGGCCCACAGCCTTTCTTGGTCCATTAATTTAAGAAGCTACACTTCGTCCTACCTTATTGTCATTACTGGCAAATTTGACATAGTTCTTGAGGCTGGCAAAGAATTTTCCCTTGCTGAATCAGGAACTTGCATCATGGCAACAAAGTGTTTGGCTAAGAGGTCAGTTTTCTCCTGACTGCTGGAAGAGACAGCCTCATCCCTCCGATTTAGAAGAGTAATAATTTCATCAGGTGAATAACCTTGTCGGTCCTTAACCAAGGTTACAGAGCCTACCAGGTTTGATGCCAGATTTTGTTTTTGCGTCAGCCTCCCATCTAGAGATGGCCCACTTTTGGACTTCTTCCATTTGCCACCAAACCTGTGCAGGTTTCTGTTATAGACAGTAGGATGCCTCGCATACCTTCTCCAAACCTTTTACTTAACAGTAGCAGCCTCTAAACAACGCATCCCGAACCAAGTCTGATCTGAAGGCTTCGTCACATACTACTGGTGAGAGAAGAATTTGTGTTGAATATTAAGGATATATTTAGTGAAGGCATTCACTTGGTTATCAACGACACCTTGGAGAAGAGTATTCCAATAGGAGGCGGTGAGCTTAGAGCAAATGGCCGGCCTGTTTCCTCTTTTGCACCGCCAGTTTGTGAGTGTAGATTCTTCACCTCGTTCCGTTAGAATGTTCAGCGTCGTAAAGGCAGCCTTGTGGTCAGATGATCCTGCATAATTAAGGGGCTGGTAAGCAACTATGCCTTTAGATAGATCACTCGAGGGAGGAGCCGGAAATGTTAGTAAGGAAGTCATCAGTCTCTCATTAAAATCCCTCTGTATAAGATGTTGGCTGAGGTCACCAACTATTATAATTTATTAACATTTTTATTGAAACGGAGGAGAGACCACATTTTTCATCAAGAAGTTGATGGGCTCTACTTATTGCAAATGTGGTCAGTACATTGTACAGGCTAGTGCAGAAGTATTAGTGTTTATTCATAAATTGAAGATCATTTCCAGGTGATCAGGGATGACAACATCAATAAGTTGGTCATGTATACTTTTAGGAAAGCATAGAGCAACGCCTCTTCCTTGTCCTTGTATACCTCTTCTCATGCATGAGGTGTAGCTAGCATTTCTAGCAAAATTTTCCGGAATCATGTCGTTCTGAAATGACTCAATAACGGGAATCCTGTTAGGACGATGAGTGTTCATGATACTGTGCATCAGCTTCCTAACATTGGTAATGAAGCTTTAATGTTGGTAGATATGATGCTGATAGCCATGCTCCTCGGAACACCTGGGACGTAACTCTGTGGTTTTGTATTAGGCACAAAACGACCTGCTAAACCGGCATAAAAGTATCTGGGTGGGTGACATGCAAGTGTTTTCACCAGCCTGTTCACCAGTATGTTCACCAGCAGCAGAACATACTCTGTATGTTCTTCTGCTGGTGACCCCGATGATTATGTACCTGGTGGGCGTTTTCCTGGGACCGTCTTGATGAGAAGTGAGACGACTGTGGGTTGCAACTTGTTTCTCATCCACGTCCTCATCCACGTCCTCGTCCACGTCCTCGTCCACGTCCTCGTCCACGTCCTCGTCCACGTCCTCGTCCACGTCCTCTTCCAGCTCTACCAGACATATCTCTGCTGCTCGTGCTTGGGTCTCTGTCTCTCTCTGTCTCTCTCTGTCTCTCTCTCTCTCTCTCTCTCTCTCTCTCTCTCTCTCTCTCTCTCTGTCTCTCTTTCTCTCTCTCTCTCTCTCTCTCTCTCTCTCTCTCTCTCTCTCTCTCTCTCTCTCTCTCTCTCTCTCTCTCTCTCTCTCTCTCTCTATCTCTCTCTCTTACTCTCTGCCCCGCTCCGGCTGTCTTTCGTCCACAACTTAATGTAAAAGAGAGTTCACGATCATTATAAATAATGTTTTAAACTCGTTCTCATGACGTCAAATTAGGTTAGATATATATAAGGCTTGTTAGTCAAGGCGACAGAGGTACTTTGTACTCATATATCTTAAGCGGACCACAACTAATTCTTTCTAAACAGACCATAAATCTAGAAAACTTTTAATTAAAACCTTTGTGTGTTATTCTTCTTGGTGTTGCTAAAAAATATTCGCTTAATAGGCGCTTGGTAATTGTCCATGCCAGTAGCGGTGACGGGATCGCTAAAATAGTGGTGATGGTAATAGTGGTGATGGTTGTGGGAGGGATTACAGCGGTTGGGACAGTGATAGTGGTGGTGATGTTGATGGTGCTTATGATAATAGTAGAGATTGTACTTGTGGTGAGCATGGTAATAATCAGGGTGATGATAATGAAATTAGGTATGGTGACAGTGGGAATGATGCTAGTGAAAATGTGAGAAGGTATGGTGCTAGTGGGCAAATTGATAGTGATTATAGTGATAGTGGGAGTATTAACATTAGGAGTAAGGTTGAAAGTGCACGAAAATATTAATGATAATGACGGTGATAACCGTGACATTGGAAAGAGTGTTGGTGATATTGATGATGGTGATATTGTTTGATATTAACAGTGGCTGTGACATATAAATTGGTGAACATAAAGTACGAATCAGTAGCAAATCTCTGGTCACATACGAGGTAGTAAAAATATATATTTAAGAATAAATACAATATATATATATATATATATATATATATATATATATATATATATATATATATATATATATATATATATACAAGGAATTCGCGAGAGCATGCGAAATATACACAAACACTGATCTCTGGCTGAAGGAGACTCGAACCTACGAACCTTAGGACAAGGTACGCAGTGCTTTACCAATCTACCCACACTGGACCAATACCTTGGCGTGTAGCATGCGCTACACGTTTTGATCCAAGGCAGCCAGCCTTTTCTCCCTGAATGCTGGCTGCCTTGGATCAAACGTGTAGCGGATGCTACACGCCAAGCTATTGGTCCAGTGTGGGTAGATTGGTAAAGCACTGCGTACCTTGTCCTAAGGTTCGTAGGTTCGAGTCTCCTTCAGCCAGAGATCAGTGTTTGTATATATATATATATATATATATATATATATATATATATATATATATATATATATATATATATATATCGTATGTCCTCGAATCACGGTAAAACGCCTAACTCTGCTGGGTGCATGATATTTGAGACTGAGGGTCCAGTTGTTTAGAGAAGTGAAATTTTTCCAGTGAGGTGGGCAAAACAACAGGGGTTTCGATCCGGAGTTGCAGGTTCTTTGATTAAATATACGGTTCGTGGTTACAAACTATAAAATGCTTGTGGAGGTAGTACACCAAAGGGGGAGAAAATGAAATTTATTTCTGAGGCACCCACACCATCGTATGCCCCGATCACGGTACAACCCCCACCCGCTGAGTGCATTTTTTGTAGGTTGATGGTCCAGTGGGTTAGAGCGTGGGGAATTTTCATTTTCCATGAGGGGGGCCACAAAAAAAGGGGTTTCGACCCCCAGTAGTCGGAATTGTTATGATATATAAAATATATATATATATATATATATATATATATATATATATATATATATATTAAAATAAGAACAATTTTGGCTTAAATAGCAACGTATTTGCCATATAGACAAAAAAATTTGGGATGCAATAATTTTTTTAAATCATTCTGAACCTAAGAAAATATATTTTTACTGTGTTTGTTTAGTATTAAATTATTGTAAAAAACAAAAATATATTTATTGTTGGGTAAAATAAATTGCCTTGTTATAATAATTGGGTAAGTTTTCAAGTTTTTTTGGTGAATAAATTTTTTCATCAACATTAATGAAAAAAAAATATCTTTTTAAAAGTATAAGAGAAAAATTTAAAGGACTTAATTTTAAATGAGTCCTTTATTTACCAGTTTTTCATTCTTAAAACAAGAATAGAAAAAAATTTTTGAAATAGAAATTACGGGGAAACACATTATCAGGGAACATGAAAGAAAAGGGGGGTTAACGGCCGATATATATATATATATATATATATATATATATATATATATATATATATATATATATATATATTCATATAGTCGGACTTGAGTCCTGGAAATGGGAAGTACAATGCCTGCACTTTAAAGGAGGGGTTTGGGATATTGGCAGTTTGGAGGGATATGTTGTGTATCTTCATATGTGTATGCTTCTAGACTGTTGTATTCTGAGCACCTCTGCAAAAACAGTGATAATGTGCGAGTGTGGTGAAAGTGTTGAATGATGATGAAAGTATTTTCTTTTTGGGGATTTTCTTTCTTTTTTGGGTCACCCTGCCTCGGTGGGAGACGGCCGACTTGTTGAAAAAAAATATATATATATATATGTAAATATTTATATATATATATATATATATATATATATATATATATATATATATATATATATATAAATATATGTCGTGCCGACTAGGCAAAACTTGCGATTTTGGCTTAAATAGCAACGCTTTTCTTGCCGAACAAGGCAAGCGAGAATTTATGTATGCCGTAATTTTGCAAAAGTAATTCTCAACCTAACGAAAAAAATATATTTCACTGTGTTTGTTTACTATTAATTTAATATAAACTTTTCTAAAATATATTTAGTTGTATTAGGCTAAATTAAATTCCACTTATAATAAGTGTAGGTAAGTTTTCTAAGGCTCTTTTGGTACAAAATTATTAATTTACATAAACATAAATGATTAAAATATATCTTTAAACGTATAAGAAGTCCCTGTCAGGTGCATTCAGCATTATGTGGAGAGGGAGCATGGACACAGGGGTCATCCCACACTCACTAAAAATAACAGACATAGCCCCACTCTATAAAGGTGGCAGTAAAGCAATTGCAAAGAACTACAGACCGATTGCACTAACATCCCATATAAAAATCTTTGAAAGGGTTCTAAGAAGCAGATCGTCACCTACCTAGATACCCATCAGTTACACAACCCAGGGTAACACGGTTTAGAGCAGGGTGCTCCTGCCTGTCCCAGCTACTGGACCACTATGACAATGTCTTGGATACTACAGAGGATAAACAAAATGCAGATGTATTACACAAAAACTGCGAAAGCCTTCGACAAGTACGACCGCTATGTAATAGCGCACAAAATGCGTGATAAAGTAATAACAGGAAAAGTTGGTAGATGGATCAATAGCTTCCTAACAAATAGAACACAAAGAGTAATAGTAAACAGAGTAAATTCTGAGGCAGCTACGGTGAAAAGCTCTATTGCACAAGGCACAGTACTCGCTCCCATCCTATTCCTCATCCTCATATATGATATAGACAGATGTTAGCCATAGCTCCGTGTCTTCCTTTGCGGATGACACCCGAACTGCCATTACAGTGACCTCCATCGAAGACACCACAAAACTCAAAGCGGACATCAACCAAATCTTCAAATGGACCACTCAAAATAAAATGAAGTTCAATGAAGAAAATTTTCAACAATTCAACTATAAAAAATTTGAGGAAATTAAAACTGTATCAGGGTATACAACAAATTCTAACCATACAATAGAGCGAGAAAGTATTGTGAAGGACCTGGGAGTGATAATGTCAAAGAATCTCACCTTCAAAGACCGCAACAATGTATCTACCGTATCTGCTAGAAATATGGTAGGATGGATAATACTGGGAACGGTTGAAGCCCCTACATTTGCATTCCCTGGAATGCAGGCGAGAGAGATACATGATAATATACACTTGGAAAATCTTAGAGGGATTAGTATCAAACTTGTACACTTGCAGCATTCCCCCGATGAAAAGCAGGGGTGCCACGAGTACACTGAGAGACAACACAAGTGTCAGGGGCCCAAGACTG